>NC_048305.1:108574382-108659560 GCF_013100865.1 Trachemys scripta elegans | reverse complement strand
ACACAGCCCCCCACACCACACCCACAGCCATGCCCCGTCCCCTCCGTCTCACACAGCACCCCCTCCAGCCATGCCCCACCCCCCTCACACAGCCCCACCAGCCATGCCCTGCCCCCTCCATCTCCCACAGCCCCCCCAGCCATGCCCCGCCCCCTCACACAGCACCCCAGCCATGTCCCATTCCCCTGTCTCCCACAGCCCCCCCCAGCCATGCCCCGCCCCCTCACACAGTACCCCAGCCATGCCCCGCCCCTCCATCTCCCCCAGCCCCCCCAGCCATGCCCCGCCCCCCTCACACAGTACCCCAGCCATGCCCCGCCCCTCCATCTCCCACAGCCCCCCCCAGCCATGCCCCGCCCCCCCGGCTCCCCCAGCCATGCCCCGCCCCCTCCATCTCCCCCAGCCCCCCCCAGCCATGCCCCGCCCCGCCCCCGAGGGACACGTTCACGCGGACTCCGAGTGCGCGGCCGCCTGTGGCGATGAGCCGCCCCTCGGCTGAGTCCCGCGCACCTGCATGGCGGCGCCTCCGGCTCTTCCCGACGCGCGGGGGGGGCCTGGCGCGGCTCCCTTCTACTTCCGGGTCACGGGGTGAGAGGTCATCGCCTGCCGGAGGGGGCGGGGCGGGGCAGACATGGCTGCCTCCGAGCGAGCGGACTCTGAGGTACCCCCCCGCCCCGACCCCGCGAGGGGGCGCGTCCTGCCCGCCTGGCCGTCCCCTGCGGGCGGTGGGGATGGCCGGGCCGGGCCTAGCGCTGTGCGGGACGCTTGGTCGGTGGAGCCGGGCCGGGGCCGGGATCAGTGGGAGGGGTCTGAGCCCGATGCCATGGGCTTGGGCTTGGGGCTGGGTCTGGTGGGGGCAGCATGTGGGCCCAGGTCTGCCCGGACTGTGCCGTCTCGCTAATGAACAGTCAGAGCAGCAGAGGGGCCCGGGGCACCTTCTAGACTAAGGGATGTATTGGAGCACGAGCGTTCGTGGGGGACTGCCTGGCCATGCGTCTGGCGAAGGGGCATTCACCCACGACAGCTCATGCTCCAATACATCGATTAGGCTACAAGGTGCCACAGGCCCCTTTGCTGCTTTTACAGATCCAGACTGACACGGCTCCCCTTTGATACTAATGAACAGTGCTGGTGCCCTGCTGTGACTGTCGTTCAGGGTTACAGTGGTGCTAAGCCTTGGCCTGTTGTACAAGGGGCTGCACAGACGTCTAGCAAAGCACAATCCCTGACCCAGACCCTACAGCTTTGGCTCGAGATCAGGCATGGTGTGGGTGAGGATGGAGCAGCAGCATGTATCTGCAGAGATGAGCAATATGCACTTTTAGCTGTACAAGGGTTTTTGTTAATGGAGAAAAATAAGCAGCTTAGCTGTTGTGTTCTCTGGTCATCTCCTGCCTAGTGATATGGTGACATGTTCCCCTTTGCTGCAGGTGGAAGACGCAGGACAGGTCTTCCTGCTGATGAAGAAAGACTATCGGATCTCCCGCAACGTGCGCCTAGCCTGGTTCCTCAATCACCTGCATCAAGTCATTTGGGCTGTGCCTGAGACAGAGCTGGTGAGTACGTGTGCCCAGGCTTGAAGGCAGGATGGCGCTGTGTGCTGATCAGTGCCCTTTGACATTGGCAGTTTGGCCAAGTAGGAGAGAAGCTGTAGGACTTTTGGCCACCACTGCTCCTTGGGAGCCTAGGATTCCTGTGAAAGGCTTTAGCCCAATTCTTTTTGTCTGTTCCTTTTCCTGCTCCCCTGCAAGCCTGGCTTTCCCTCACTTGCTGTTTCTTTTCTCCTGTAGGTGAAGTCAGATAATGAACTGGATGTTCTCAGCATCCTGCCAAATGGATGGCAGCCACATGAGTCTGTCCGGCCTAGGCCTTATCTCCTAGTGCCTTCCACACAGGTCACCTTCCTGGCACGACAGTACCGCTTTGTGATTGAGCTCGACCTGAGCCCATCCACAGGCATTGTGGTGAGTGTATACGTCTCTGTGTACCCCATGGCTCTGCCCACAAGGCGCTCCTGCTGCCATCTCTGTTCTGGAAGGGCTTCCTCCTGTGCATTTACTCCCAGCATGCATCTCCCTTCTGTGTGCCACGAGAGGTTAGCTCCCACTAGAAGCAGTGTTTGCCAGCAGCTGCCACTTGGCCAGTGCCACTCCTAGGCCAGCTCCTAGCAGGCAAAACCCCTGCACCGATAATCCTTGCAGGAAAATCTCGCCCCTATTGCAGGGATTATCGGTGCATGGGTTTTGCCTGCTAGGAGCTGTCTCAGGAGTGTTCGCCTCTCCGTGCTGGGGCTCTGCAGAGTATTACTAGAAGGCTGTATGGTGTAATTCTATGTGCTAGGGACCCTTGTCAATACACCAGGGAAACAGCTAAAATTTCCTTTTTGTACTTCTGCAGGATGACTCAACGGGGGAGATCATTTTTGATGAGGTGTTTCATGCCCTTTCTCGATGCCTAGTGGGATTGCTAAAACCCTTCCGAATTCCTGGTTCAGAAATTACCTACCAGCCAGAGATCTTTGTCACCATCCAAGCATATTCCTCCATCATTGGTCTGCAGTCCCACCAGGTAAAGTTCTACCTCCTTCCCCTCCCCCAGTCTTTGTGTGAGAGCACTTTTTGTTGCCCTGGTTGCTGCTGAGATCCTAGGGAAGTGGAGACGGGAGTTGTCTGAGCACTGCTATATGATGCTGTAGTCTTGCTTCATGAGAGCCTGTAGTCGGGTGCAATGCTAGACTATAAAGGAGCAACTGCTCTAGTGTGGGCACAGCTCCATCGTGTATCTGTGGGCAGGAGGCTGAGATTTGGCATATGTGGGCAATGCCAAGCAAAGAAGGGGATCTGTGGGCAGCAGCTTGCCATTAATTTAGGGAAGTACATCTAGGATATATTTTGCCCTAGTGTGACTTGAACTCTCTTCAGTTCACTGTTTTGGGTGGCTTCCTAGTGAGATTGGACCGTAGCTCAGGTGCTCTGTAAACCTCACATGCAAGGGCAATTCCCGTTTAAACAACTGAATTCTGGTTGTTGGGGCCAGAAGGCACCCATGTAGCTAATCCCTTCCCAGCAAAACCTTAACCCTCAAAAATCATAGTGTTACCATGCCATTTGCAGACCATCGCTCTTCTCACCCTGCTGATGCATTCTATCCCTTTCCTCTGTCTTCTGTTTGTGTGTTTGGAATGTAAGCTGCTTGGGGCAGGGACTGCTTATTACTCTGTCTGTACAGTACTTGCACAATCCTGGTTAGTCCCTAGGCACGACCATAATAAACATAACGAGGACACCTCCCTCCATCCTTCCCATTAGCCCGCTGTCACTGATGTCAGCCTGAACTGCCTGCTTGTCCAGTTCTCCCGTAACCGTCTGTGTGCTTTGTTCTAGTTCATCTCCCCTAGTGACATTCAATTGATTTGCAAGGCCACTATCCTCTCCTCCTTCAGATCCTTTCTCGAGACCCACTTCTTCCATGAGGCCTTCAAGAAACTAGCCCGGGGCTGAGGTGCAGATGGAGATTGCTGTACATGTGCCGGGGAGGAGAAGGATGTATATGTGTGCAACTCATCTAAATAAAATTGTCCATATTCTAGTTGTTTCCCTCTCCCCCACTCTTACTCATCGCGGGGGGGAAAGGGGGAGAGAATGGAGCTAGCAAGTTGTGTGCCGATTATCTCCTGAATTCTCTGCTTGTGTGTTGCATCATGTTCCCCTCCATGTCATCTTGTAAATTCTTTGGGGCAGGGACTGTCTCTTACTCTGGGTCTGTGCAGCACTCAGCATGATGGAGCCCTGATCGTGGCTGGGGCCTGTGGGTACTGCTGTAATATAAATGGTAAGAGCATCATGTCTGACCTGCTGTGAATTATCTGCTGTGATTGGGCTCCCACCTCTCTGACCAGTGGACTTCACTGTCCAATGCTCAGGCTTTTTCCCTAGTCTCTACCCTATTTTTTTTCTTTTGCTTCAGGCTACTGTTCCTTTATCCTGCCAATTATCAACAGGTAGTTGGATCAGGCTGCATGTGTGTTAGAGTAGAACAAATGTGCCTTCTTGAGAAATGTTAGGCTGAAGTTAGAGGCATCTAGGGGCTTGGACAAGAAGCCCTACTTCCTCCTGTTCAGTGCCTTCCCTCTCCCTGACTCCTAGGGCAGCAGGAACCTCTTGCCCCAGAATGAGGTTGACAGGTGCATGTTGTGGTGGCTCCCAGGATCACAACACAGAGGTGGCTGGTGTGAGGCCTTTCTTGTCATGACTGAATTACCTGCCATCTCTTGTGTTCCCCCTGCATTTCCTTAGGGTAGTGCATGTGTGTGTCTGGATCAGTGGGTCAGATACCACTGTGATGGGTGGCCGTTTAAAACCCTAAGGTAATGTCTTTCCCATGTGTCTCTGGCTCAGGTGCTATTCCAAGGCTGTCAGCTGGATGAGACCAAGAGAGAGACCTTCCTGCAGCAAATTTACACACAGCTGTGTGCCTTTGAGAATAAAGTGGCTGAGATGCTCCAACAACAGTATGAACCCAAGCCCCAGGTGAGGCAGGCAGAGGTGATGGATGGACTGGAGGAGAGAGCTAGGCTCTCTGGGGCTGCTTTCCTGCCCTGGCACTCCTCTGGGAGGGGCTCATAGGATGCTGGCTTGTACTAAGATGGACATGCTATGTAAGCCTCAGCTAGGAGTCTGTCCTTTTTGAGGAACAGCCTCGTTCAGTGGCTGAGAGAATAGCGCCTGGCTGCAGAGATAAGTGGACTGAGAGGTTTCCATAGTAGGTAAGCAGGACCAAGAGGTATTTGGGAGGGGTCACATGGGAAATATTTACCCTAGCTCGGGGTTATACAGTTAAGCAGCTGGATTTATTTGAGATCAGTGGGCAGACCCCACCTCTGCACTCCCGCTCCCAGGTAGTTCATGTCACAGCGGGGTTCAGTGTTAGTACTAACATGGGAAGGGTGGCTTGAGCAGCTTCCTGTTTGGTGTAACAGCTGACTCTTGAGCTGCAGAAATAGTGAGGCCCAGCTGTTCCTAACATCATTTTGAAACAATGGTGGCTGAGGGATTTTTAGTGCAGGATACAGATATTAGCAAGTTAACAGGAAGTGCCCTCAAGTAGCTGTTCGGGGTCATGGGGATTCAGAGCTCAATGCGACCTGTCCATAAGAACAAGATCTGCGGAATGAAATGGAGGGGATGGAGGAATAAGACTGACCCTGCAAGCGCCTGTGTGTGTGATGGGATCCCCGGGGTACAACCTGGAACTGGGGTACCATCGTGCCCCCTTAACTCTCCAGCCTGGGCTGTCTCTCAATGCTTTGCTAACGATCAACAGCAAACCCCTCCAGGCGCTGTGATCACTCAGCATAACAGGAGGTGGAGCCCCACACCCAGCTAGATTACATGAATGCTCCCAGAGCCACTCCTGAATCACACAGAGAAAGGCACCAGCAAATCTCCCAATCCCCCAGTCTTGCACCCCAGAACTGTACCTGACCAATGTATGTTTATTACCTAATTCACCCCCTCTCGATGTGGAGAGGACAGACACTAGCCTTTGTAAACTGATCACTTCAACCAAAACGTACTGTTTTAGATGAAACATGAAACATATGTATTAATTACAGAAAGATAGATTTTAAGTGATTATAAGCATCAGGCACAAAAGGTCAGAGATAGCTACCAAGGAAAATAAAAATAAGCCCGCGGTCTAAATCTTAACCCTTGTTTACAACTCCCCTGCTGATTTATGGTCACTTAACACTCTCCTGGGAGTGGATCACCACATAGCAGTGGAGACTCAAATTTACAAGATATTTCAGTAACAACCATTCAGCAAAATGTCATCACTTCGTACACACTAATGATATATGTATTTGCACAGAACAGTGGGTGTCAGCAGATCATGACCTTTCATATAATAGTTTACATGCCATGCTTTGTATGAAATAGATCATAATTGTATGACAGTGTGAATATGGGGGCTCCAAGGTGCTGCTTTGAGGTACAGAGTGCCACAGTGTGTAACTTTATGCGCAAGAGCAATCTCATTGTAAAGTTATATGCTTGTGTAAGTGTTTTCAGCATCGGGGCTTAATACAAGAACAAAATTGCTCAAATCCAGGGTAGTGAAAGCAGAAGCTGCTTCTGTATTTAGGTGGCTACTGCTGGTTTGTGAGAACCTTAGGCAGAGAGTCACACATTTAAAGGGGCACAATAAACTTCATATTCTGACTGGAAACATTTGACCTGCTAATGTCATGAGTAACATTTATAATTTCTAGAACTGAAAGAGACTTGTGGAGATTCTGTTTGACAGATACTTTGTCAGCATTTTGTGCCAAGTCCCACTCATTGTGTTTCTGATAGAATCAGCAGCCCCTGTTTATGTGGCATTCTGCCACACACACTGGGGGCGGGAAGAGAAACACTTATAAACAAGAGTCGTTGTAAAACCACAGAAACTGGCAGTGGCCTTGGGCAGGAGGCTCTGAAGCAGAGGATATGCTAGAACTGAAATTTATTTTTTTTATTTTTGAAGTTGCCTAGATTTTCAGTTGACTGTGTCCTTGCCAGCAAACACTGATGACTTTATTGGATCCAACAAATTAAAGAGGTTTCGATGCGCACTGAGGGATTTTAATTTTTGCTGATCATGTATCATCTTTCCCCAGCCGAGAGCAGCCCTGTGATTGTGCCTGGGAAGGTTTTTTACCCTTACCTGGTTCAAGAGTACAAAATAATAGTTATATGGGATGAGGCTGGCAGAGCTGTCCCAAGCCATCCCCAGACCAGGAGGGCCCATGGCTGCTCTTGGTTTTACATGACAAATATTTATGTACCCCAGGACCACACACCCTCTTTCACCCACAATAGCCTTTGGGCAAATGACGGGAAAGACAGGGCAGCATTTGTATCCGTCTTTGTAACAGGACTTGTTCTGCTTGTACAGGTCTAAGCACATAGGTGCACATTTGTTTATGACCTGAGTCCTCAGCGCCTCCAGGAGCAGTGTCCCAGACAGGGTAAAAGAGACCTACATTTCTTAGATGCCCTGGAAGAGAGACCTCGGGCTGCATTATGAGAGATGCAGCTTGCACTAGATTGAAGGAGTTAGGGTCTGTCCACACTGCAATTAGACACCCGTGGCTGGCCTGTGCCAGCTGACTGGTGCTTGAGCTGTGCAACTGTTTCCTTGCCGTGTAGACTTCCAGGCTTGGCTTACAGTCCGAGCTCTGGGACCCTATTTGGGCTGCAGCCCGAACCCAGAATGAAACAGCCCCACAGCCTGAGCCCTGCTAACCCAAGTCAGCTGTCAGGTCTAATTGCAGTGTAGACATACATCTCCTAGTGCTGACTGCAGAAGTCTAGTGGCCCCGGCATCTCCTCCTCTACTAACCCCATGGGGTGATCTGGTAAGCCCAGGCTCTGCTCAGACAGAATATTGGGCATATAACACCATAGAAGCCTTCTTAGGGGCCAGTAGGAGTGAGAGCTCAGGGGAAAGCCACATTAACGGGATTGAGAAGGGCTAGAAGATTAAAGGTTAGCATAGTACTGGGTAAATCACACTAGGGCTGGGGTAATGTATGGGGCTGTTAGACTCCAGGGCACCTGCAAAAGGAGTGGGTGGAACAAGGTCAGAGTGTGGCTGACGGCATCTCGTTGGTTTCTCGTTGCTAGGTAGATTTGTCACCCCTCAGCCAGGAGAGTCCTTGTGCCACACAGGAACCTTCTGGAAGGAAGTCGGGTGTCTCCATGGTCACTGCTGACATTGGCCTAGTCAGCATGATCCGACAGGGGATCTTAGCACTGCAGCTGTTGCCTTCCAACTCCGGTGCAGGTTAGTTCCACCTCCTGGGCTCCAGGGAGGCTGGCCTGGAAGTCTGTATCCCTCTAGCCTTCATGCCCAAGGAGTCATGTTAGGCCCTTCAGATGAGGGAAGGGCAAGGCTTCAGGGCAGCAGCTCTGCGATGCAGCATTTCATGATCCCATTGTGGTGTGGTAATGCAGATAAAGCCAGCGAGTGCACTGGGGGTGTAGGGTGGGGAGTCTGATCACAAATGAGGGACGGTGCTCTGAGATGGTGCCTTGTTACCTCCAGGTATCATCATAATCACAGATGGTGTGACCAGTGTCCCGGACGTGGCTGTGTGTGAGACTCTGCTCAACCAGCTGCGGAGTAGCACTGTGGCCTGCTCCTTTGTGCAGGTATGGCTGGGGCGGGGGCACTGCAGACTGCACCGTGTATGCTGGTATGCTAGCCAGTCTGAGACGGAGGGTGGGCGTGGGATGCTGCACCATGTGTGTAGGTATGCCAGTCTGGGGCAAGGGGTGGGGATAGAGATGGCAACCTCTGGTGGGAAGTGGGGACGGGGATGCCAATCCAGGGCAGGGGCTCTGACCCCCGGCAGGGGCACCGTGCTGTGTGTGCTGGTATGTGCTCCCTTTTGGGGGTTTGATGCTCACTCACCCCTAGCAGGATGGAGTGGAGCTTACCTCTGCTTCTCTCTCTCCTCTCCCCTCCTTTGCTCTGTCTCACATGGATCTCTCTCCCGCGCCTTCTCAGGTGGGCGGAGTCTACTCATATGACTGCAGCTTTGGCCACGTCCCCAATGTGGAACTGATGAAATTTATTGCTATGGCAACTTTTGGTGCATACCTGTCTACCTGCCCTGAGCTGGATCCCTTAAGCCTCGACCTCAATGTATATCACAAGGCCTTCCTGCTGTATTCCTTCCTGCGCACTGGGGAGTCCCTGAACCCAGAGTATTACTGTGGTGAGGCGAGCATGTGTGTCCTGCTCCATCGGATGGGGGGGGGGCTGGAATTTCTTCATGTGGTGGGGCCTGGATACATCAATGTCCCCTTCGTACCCTTTCCTGATTGTTTCCAATAGCAGTGGGTGAGGGAGGCAGTGGGGAAAGCCTTTTTCCAGCCCCTTCTACCTACTGCAGTGCACACAAGGCAAGGGAGTGGTCCTCTTTTCTCCAGCAGCCCCGAGAGCTCGGTCTGGGGAGGACAGCTTAACAAGCACACTGCTCAGTGGATTGGAGCATGTGGTCAGGGCCCGCAGAATTCTAGGCCTTCTCGAGGCTCTGAACACTACTGGATGCTGGAGCAGAATCTCTGTGGCTCCCTTCCTGGGGCATGGTGCTTTAGGGAGCATTAGCTGGGGAGTTGGGTGCTAACGTGCCTTTCTCACTACTGCTCTCAGCTTGCCTACCCAGCCCAAAGGGGAATGTTTGTGCAAGCCTGAGCACAATCCCCTCTGCCACGGGAGTACGGTGAGGGTAAGGAAACGCTCACTGGCCCCTTTGCACATGGAGGCCCTCTGAACGCTGACGTGGTTGGCTGCGTTCCGCAGAGCACATCCAGACCATGTCTGCACATGGGAACTTGGCTTACACAGTTATGGTCCCCAGAGAAATGGCCACAATGCCAGCATCTGGGTGCTCTCACTGAGGATGCGGGAGGACACGACACTTTGTGTCAATTGAAAATTGGCCTTAAGGCTCAGAAGCATCACCAGTTCTTGGAAAATGCCTGCTGTCTGTGGGGGGGGGGTTGAGATTTCCCATGCTGGTTCGGAGGGGGTCTGGCCTGAAGGACTGGGGGGAGGGGTTCAGGTGCTGGGGGCATCCGATGCTGTTAGTTGTTAAACCTTGCAGTGAAGACTGTCAGGCCCTACTAACTGGTCATTATACAGCACCCAGGGTGGGCATGAGACTCCCTAGGGACAGGGGGAAATGGATCCCTGCCTGGATTAGTGCAGCGGCCTTGCCATTCCTGTCTGGTTAAATGCATCACCCTGTTGTGCTCCTCCTGGTTATCACGCCTGTCCCATCATGTGCTCAGGCTTGGCCCCTGCCCTGTTACAGATCTCTTCTGCACCAACAGGCCTCTCCTGTCCCCTTCCTGAGCGAGCCTGGAGGGATGCACTGCTCACTGGGAGGGAGGGAGGGGTTCCACAGCTGCACTCGCCAAGTGCCTTGGGCTCCTGCTGCAGGCTGTGGAGTGGAGGAGCTGCCCCTGCATGACCCGTGTGCCTGCTGTTGTTTGCAGTGTCCCAGCACAGACTGTTCAATGAGCATTTGGTGTCTGCAAGCAGCAACCCGGCTCTGGCCATGAGGAGGAAGAAGCACACAGAGAAGGAGGTGCATGCAGACCTCGTGAGCATAGTCTCTGTCCGGCTGCGTGAGGGCTACAGCATCCGTGAGGTCAACATCACCAAAGGTGACCTGCCTGCACCATGCCGCTCTGTGACTTGGGGCTCCATTCCTGGTTACACAGACTTAAGTGCAGGCTCGCCATAGTCTGGACAGCCTCGGTGGGGTGAGGACAGGAAACCATGGTCTTGGGGAAGGAGTTTGTTCTCCATGGTACATGCACAGGATTGCCCTGTGCATTTGCATGGTGCTTGTGTGCCTACTAGGCAAATCCTGTCTCACAGTATGGAGATACCAACAGTTCAGAGGTGAGGAGCAGCTACAGGGTAAGGGGGTGCCCCATAGGCGACAGCGGTGCAAGGGGGGGAGGGATAGCTCAGTGGTTTGAGCATTGGCCTGCTAAACCCAGGGTTGTGAGTTCAATCCTTGAGGGGGCCACTTAGGGAGCTGGGGAAAAATCAGTACTTGGTCCTGCTAGTGAAGGCAGGGGGCTGGACTCGTTGACCTTTCAAGGTCCCTTCCAGTTCTAGGAAATGGGATATCTCCATTAATGAATTAATAATTAAAGTCTGATATGGGCACAAGTACTGAACCACGGCTGCAGACTAGGAAGGTGCAAATAGCAGCACTTTATGCAAAGAAAGTGGCTGCTAGCAGGTAACACTGTATTTACATTAGCCCAGTGGTTCCCAAACTTTAACAACCTGTGAACCCCTTTCACTAAACTGTCAAGTCTCGTGAACCCCCTCCTAAAAATTAATATTTCCTGGGATTTTCTTGTTTACCTGAGTATAAATTATAAAAGCAGTGATCTCGGAAATATACAATTTGTTTTTATGACATGCTTATTACACACTAATTATTATTAAGTGTCCCTAGCCTCTGTTTGCCAGAAGCTGGGAATGGGCGACAGGGGATGGATCACTTGATGATTCCCTGTTCTGTTCATTCCCTCTGGGGCACCTGGCATTGGCCACTGTCAGCAGACAGGAGACTGAGCTAGATGGACCCTTGGCCTGACCCAGTCTGGCTGCTCTTATGTTCTTATTTATCATTACAGTATTTTTATTACATTATGAAAATGGCAACACTCTTCCAAGATCTCACTTTCGTAGCTTGTATCACTTTGAATAAGCCGGTTATAAGACCAGGCTCCTATGTTTCATCAAAGAGTATCAGATGTGAAACAGCATGAAGGTATTTAAGAAGTCAACTCAAAGAGTTCCTCCTACACAAGCATTCAGGTCTTGAGCAGTCCAGACAAACAACGCACATTACAACAAAACTTAAACTTGTTCATCATAATAATTTTAAAAACAATACTAGCTGCCTATTTAATTTTAAAAACCGCAAAAAATATCCACCTCCCTTTCCATTTCTTATAAGGAGTCTTGAAGTTCAAATCTCCTCAGTGTGATAGATATGCTTGCTTTGATCCTCTTAGCTCTTGGAAGTCCAGGGGCTCCAGGCTGCTGGCCCCGTGCTGCCCGGGATCCCTAGGGACAGCTCTGTCCGCAAGTAGGGAATTTTTTTCCGAGAACATTTCTTGAACCCCCAGGAGTTCTCGAACCCCAGTTTGGGAACCACTGCATTAGCCTAAGCCTTCTGCATTCCTTCCAGCACAGCAGTGGCTGCAGCAGAGCCAGGTGAGTGGCTGCAGAAATGATAGCATGGGCAGGATCTCAGTAGCACCATAAGTGTACCTGGTCCTTCCTAGACAGTGAGAGAGAGAGAAAATGAAAATCTTACTTTAGTGAAGCCATGTAAAGAAGAATAAATTCCAGCAGGAGAAATGTACAGAGTAAACTAGGGTGAGAACAGGACTTTTGAAGAGCAAACTTCCAAACACAAATAGCAAGAACAAGGAATCTGGTGGCACCTTAAAGACTAACAGATTTATTTGGGCATAAGCTTTCGTGGGTAAAAACCTCACTTCTTCGGATGCATAGAGTGAAAGTTACAGACTTTCTGTTCGGATGCATAGAGTGAAAGTTACAGACTTTCTGTAACTTTCACTCTATGCATCCGAAGAAGTGAGGTTTTTACTCACGAAAGCTTATGCCCAAATAAATCTGTTAGTCTTTAAGGTGCCACCAGACTCCTTGTTGTTTTTGTAGATACAGACTAACACGGCTACCCCCTGATACTTGACAAATAGCAAGAAATCATTTGCATATGCAGAGACAGGACGCCTGCAGGAGAATCAGTGTGTCAGCTTGCCTAGCTGGGAGTCAAGGGAGCAGTTGAGAAGGATAAGGCCATAGCAGAAAAGTTTAATTATTTCTTTGCATGAGTCTTCAGCTCAGAAGGTATTGGGGAGATACCTACTCTTCTTGGATAGTAAAGATGAAGCACTGTCAGGGACTGAAGTGTCAAAAGTAGAGTTGCTGGAACAAATAGAGTGACAAGTCACCTGGGCCAGATGGTGTGCTGAAAGAGCTTCAGAATGAAGTATATGAGCTAACAAAAAATTGCAGTCTGTTTAAAATCTACACCTATGCCGGGGGCTCAGAGGGCAGCAAATGTTGTATCTCCATCCTGTAGGATGTTCCTGGGAATTCTGGCATGTAAACTAGCACTGTGTAAATTAGTTGAAACAACAGTTTTTAAAATAGAATTCTAAAATGGTTGGGAAATTGGACATGACGGTGTAATCAGCACAGCCTCTGCAAAGGAGAAGCATGCCTCACTATTAGGCAGCAGCAGAATGGAGCTGACCTGACTCTTTCTTATTGGTGTCACTGCTGTGGGTGTGGTTCTGGGCAGCTGCGGACCAGAGTCTAGTTAATGTCACTCTTGCTCTGGGTAGCTCTGTGCAGAGGAAGCTGAGGCTGGCTGCAGACTCAGGCAGGCAGCACTGCATCAGGTCTGGTTGGGATGATTGGCTTCTGACCAGTGACTTACCTCCTTTGATGGCTTAGCATCTCCAGCCACTCGCTGAGGAAAGGTTTGATAAGCCCTGCTAGCTGTGCAGCACTGGGGACCTAGTGGGGGAACGAGTGAATGAGTCGGCAGTGCGATGACCTGTTTGATTGGGTTGCGTCCATAGGCTAGCATGTGGGATGGGTGTTCTGCTCCCCTGGCCCGGCTAGGTCCTCCTTGGGCGCTGCCATCACTCTGCCAGTGAGGGAATGGAGCGCTTGGAGCAGGCCCCAAAGAGCGGAAGGATTCTGGAGAACAGCCCGTGGGGCAGGCTGGCTTGTTCACTTTGAGGCAGGCATGTCTGGGGAGAGATGGGACCAGTGTGACATGAAGGCTGTCAGGCCTCAGGGAACTCCAGCTGGTACCGAGTGCTGCAGTATCCCGTACTCGTGAGCAAACTACATCTGTCCTATGCGCTGCATTGGCTTCCTATAGACTGCTGAGTTAGGGGCAGGGTCTTGGTTCTAGTGTGCATAGTGCTCCATGGCCTAAGCCCAGCATGTCTGAGAGCCTAAAGCTCCAGGATGAAGCCTCTGGCTGACCGCTCTGCTCCTCCGGCACTATGGAGCTCCCTTCACAAGGGGAAAGCTCGTTTGTGCAGGAGACAGAGCTCTGCTTTTCCAGTCTGAGCCTGCCTGAGGAACTGGCCTCTCATTCCAAAGGCCAGGTGCGTGTCTGTGACACGCACACAGCAGTGTGTGCATTTCAAAACAGCTCCCTAGCAAAACGCTGTATTGCACAAACACCTCTCTCCCTGGGGGCACGCACGCGAGAATGAAGCACACGTCCCCTCACTCAATGTGTGATTGGAAGGTGTTGGGGGTTAGGATGACACCTGTACAGGACGGAGTAGCCTCTGCCAGTTCAGAGTGGTATTTGAGTGGGCCTGGGCCCACTTGTTCTCCCATGCTGTGGGGCGCAGAACAGGCAGCAGTGGCCGAAGGGAAAGGCCAGGGTAAGTAGGAGGGGGCTGTTTAGCTGGATGTCAGAACAAGCTGCCAGAGGGCATTGTGGAGTTCCCATTGCTGGGGAATCAGAGCAGAGCCTGGGTGCATTGTGCTTAGGGCAGGTTGGGGGTGCTGAGTTCGGCCCTGACCCCATGGAGGAGAGGGACCATCCCACCCAAAGGATTCTGGGAATCCTCTTACCTGTTCAGGGGTCCCATGTCAGTTGAATCTTGTATCTGGGGGCAAGAGGTGGTGCTGCTGGGTTATGGCCTGGGTGGTGAGCTTGATCGCAGCCCCTCACGGCCCTGCTCTCATCCCACGCAGGCGGCTCCCAGCTGGAAGTGAAGCTAGTCTTGCTGTGGAAGCACAACATGCGGATAGAATACCTGGCTGTGGCGGCATGGCCCCTGGACCCCTCCAAGCGCAGTACCTGGGTGGAGGTGACAATGGAGGGCAGCTATGACATCCTGCATGATATCAGCTGCACCATGAGGAAGCCTATCACCAGCCTGTACCGCACTACAGTGATCCGTCGCTTCTGGAACACACTGCAGAGGTGAGCCTGGCCGTTCCCTGCACCTCTCGTAGTCTGACCCCAGCACCTGCTCGCTCCAGGATGCCTCTGCACCCCCCTTTCCCTGCTCACCTGGGCCCCCCAGTGGGGGTGGCCTGAAGAGGAACACCGATTGGGAAGAGGGACTTGAACTGACTTGTGTCCTAGGCAGTAGGATTCCCAGAGCCAACGGTGCTGCATTCCCTGGGCCCTGCTCTGTTTGCTGTCATTAACCAGACCCCAGGCATTGGGAGGGGCTGGGCAGTGAGCAGGGGATGTGTGCCCCTGGCACCACCCTGCAATGCTGCCTTGCTCTGAAGGTCAGAGCTGTGGGTGATTCTCTCTCAGGTAGGTGGGGTGTGTGGCTGATCCCGGATGACTTGTGGGCATCTGCCCAGTGTTCCCAAGCTCTGCAGAGGCTGGGGCATCTACCCCTGTTCTGCGCAGTTGTTCCCTGCCTGCTGTACCTAGAGGGAAGGACTCGGCCGAACCCTTTCCTAACTCTTCTTGCTGTCGCTGAGCGCTCTCGCCTGTGGGGTGGGCTGCTGCATCCCGGCTCCCTCTAGTGTGCCCTTTGCCAGGCCTGGGGGAATCCTGCTTCCCCCAAGGACGTGCCCCCAGCTGGCCTTGCAGTGCCATGTGTGCAGGCAGCACAGCTCTGAATGGTCGATCGGCTGGGAGCGCCCCAGAGACTTACCGATGGCTTTTGTCTTGCAGCATCAACCAGACCGATCAGATGCTGGTTCACCTGCAGTCTTTTGACACCGTTCCAGAGCACTTCACCATCCCTGAGAGCACTAAGAACGGAGTGCCCCTTTTCTACATCCCACCGGGCTCCACTACCCCGGTACGCCGCCGCCTCCCCTTTCCTGAGAGCCCTGGGAACAGGTGCCCTTCTGTTCTGTATCCTGTGTCAGAGGGCTGATCCATGCAGGTGGCTGCCGTGGTAGCTGTGACTCACAGGCTGTTCTCCTTGCTAACAGTTGCACTGCTCCACTTCCGCATGATGCTGTGTGAACCGGCACTTCTCTGATGTCCTTTCCCGAACATTATGCACTCCATGGCGCTAGCATAGGGTGTCTGCTCCAGCAGCTGCTCCTGGAAGCCCCTGGGGTGAATAGCAGGCTGCCCATTCTAGGCAACGTGCAGCATGTTCTCCAGTGAGCGTGTGGTGTGTATACCAGGTGCACTCCAGCTAGAGAGGGCAGGAGTACCGCAGGCTCAGCCTGCCTCGGTGCGTCTGGGATACCGTCCCATGGTGCGGAAGCCCATACTGGCTGTCCCACTGCATTGCTCAGTGATGTTGCTGAAAGCATTCGTTCTCCCCAGAGACATTGTAATGCTCTTCAGCCAGCCTGCGAGGCTCAGACTCTGGGGAGGCCTGGACCTTCTCCCTGGGGAAACCAACAGCTGGCTGCTGAGCTCTGTAACCCCAGCTCTTTCTCTCTGTCTCTCAGGTGCTGTCCCTGCAGCACAGCGGCTCTGACTGCAGCCATTCACAGTTTGCCTCCTACTGGAAGCCCATCCTCTCCATGGATGCTAATTTCTGGCAGAGGTGGCTGCATATGCATCGGATTGTCCTCATGCTGGAGCATGACACGTACGTCTGTGGTGGGGCTCGGGCAGCGTGACCTGGACAAGTCGCTGTGAGGAGGAAAGCAGCCCAAGGGACAGCGGGAGCCTGGCTAGGCAGCCAGAGCCTGCAGGAGCTGCCTCGCTGACAAAAGGGGGCTATGCAGGATTACTCTGTGCACAGGAGGGCCCTGGGAAGGTGTCTGTTAGCTGCACAGCACACTGACCTAAGCCTCTCGCAGAGGTGGAGTTAAGCCCTGTAGTGGGCGAGTTACGTTGGCAGGAGCATTTTAGTGTAGATGCTCACAGAGTTAGGGCAGCGTAAGCTGCCTTATGTCAACCTAACTCTAGCGTAGCCCAGGACTCAGTATAGAGGGGCTGTGGCCTGTTCCCGGGGGATCAAAGGACAGGTACAGCCTGTTGTGTCCTGCTGAGAAGGGGGCTGCCAGTTGTTCACAATGGCGCTCGTTTCCGTAAAACACGGCTGGAGTCTGCTCTGATTCCTGCCTCAGGCAGAGCCCAGTGCCTGGAACCTCTGGAGAGCTGGAGCTTCCAGGCGCGGGGCCAGTTTGGAGTCTGTCTCTGCATGTCCCGACATTATAGCAGGTGACTGCGAAGCTCCATTGGCTCAGATGGACACCCTGGCATCATCTGAAGCCAAGGGGGGCGGGCGCCCTGTTAGCAGGGGGGCTCGTCCCAGCCAGGGATCAGTGTGGGTAATCCCCAGCCCTGATCAAAGGCTTACCCCATAGGTCCCTGGGAAGCAGGTAGGTAATGCTACCTCCATTGTACAGAGGGGGAAGTAGCAGATCAGCCTAGGGGGAGAGCAGGGTTCCTGTGACAGTGGAACAGTGGAACTCCCTGCAGATGTGGCAGAGCTAGACAGCACAGCAGGAGAGGCGTTAGTGGCAGCCTGTGGGTGTGGGTGGGGGAGGAGCAGGTTGATCCTGCCCAGGGTAATGAGGGAGGGTGAATGGGCCAGGGGCTCTGCAGGGGCCCTTCCTGGGCCATGGTGGGAGCAGACAGGAGGGCTGGGCTAGTGACACGCTGGTGTGTTCCACAGACCTGTCCCAAAGCACCTGCACACACCAGGCAACAATGGCCGGTACAGCACCATCCAGTGCCGCATCTCCCACTCGGCACTCACCTCCCTGCTGCGGGACTGGAGCAGCTTTGTGCTAGTGGAAGGCTACTCCTACGTCAAACTGATGCCCAGGTGAGAGGCTCCGTGTACGCAGGGTGCTGCTTCTGCTGTGCTCCATAGAGAGCCTGGGGGGGCAGGGGAGGAGTCAGGGTTCCTTTCGCGCACTAACACCGTGGCTCATGGGCTGTTGGAACTGCCATTCAGGTGTGCCCCGTTTTCCCCCCTCCCCCTTCCGTGCGCTGCTAGAGCCCTCTTTCCCTCTCTCTGCTCCTGGCCCCCTTTCTGCCCCATCTGCCTGGGACAGCCCCTGCTAACCTGAGCACAGCCCCTCCTCTTGCCAGAAAGCCTTCCAGCAGGAACCCCCATGGCAGTACTCTGTCCTCTCTCATTGGGGCCCTGGAGTGTGTCTGACTCAGCAGCTCTCTGCACGCCCCTCGTGCTGTGGAATGAAAATAGTACAGGCTGATCCCTGCTAGCAGGGCTCGTTCAGCTCCGCCTGGCTGACCCCAGCGCTGGTTGACTCCAAACCCAGCTTGCAGCTCGCCTGTAGCAGGGAACTCTCTGACCTCGCAGCTGGGGGAAGGAGCATCCACTCTGCATCGGGCCCCAGAGCAGCTAGAGCTCTGCCGCCAGGCCATGCCGCCTGGTTAGACCATTCTCCGTGCTACCCAGTCAGTGACTAACTCCTCTTCCAGCTCTGAGGATCCAGCTCCTTCCTCATTCTATGTGGTACGGATCATCTCCAAAGCTCCCTGCATGGTTCTCCGGCTAGGGTTCCCCATCGGGACGCCTGCCCAGGCCAGGAACCGGGTGAGTCTGAGGGAGAATGCTTTGGGGCAGTGGAAACAGAGTGAGCTGCCTGGGAGGCATGGGGGGGGCTGGCATGGAGAAGAAGCAGGTGGATGTATTTACAGAGCTGACACCTTGACCAGGCAGCTGTTTGGGATTTGGGACAAAGGAATTTAAAATGTAGCTGCTGTAGCAGAGATTTGGAAGGTGGCAAGAGACTGCACCTGTATTTTAAAGAGGCTCCAAGGGTGATCCAGGGAATTGCAGACTAGTAAGCCTCACATCTGTGCCTGGTAAATGGGTCAAAATGATGATTAAAAATAGTAAAATAAAACATCTGAAGATTATATGATTTGATCTAACCAGCGTGGTTTGTGCAGAGGAAAACCATGACTCACTGAGCTATTAGAATTCTTTGAGCATTAGTAAAGTAGTGGATAGAAGAGGAAACTAGTTAACATAATTTAGATTTTGACAAAGTCCCAGGCAGGAGGCTACTAAGAAGCTAAGATGTCATGGGCTGAGAGGCAAAGTGAGGGATCAGGATCTGTGAAGGAGACAGGAAACAGTGGGATTAAATGTTCAGTTTTCATCCTGGTGCCCGCAGGATCTGTACTAGGTCCTGTGTCCTTTAATGTTCTGGAAAGGAAAGGAGGCAGAGAAAAGTGAAACTCCCTGCAGATGTGGCAGACCAGACAGTGCATCAGGTGACTTCATAAAGGTCTCTGAAAGGAGTGGACTAAAGAAAGGCAGTTGGGAGCGTTGTTCTGTCTCCTAACACAAGAATAAGGCACATTCAATGAGGTTGAAAAGTGGCAAATTAAAAACATAAAAGGAAATTTGACTGTGGAAGTCACAGGAAGTTGCTGAGGCGAGAACTTAACAAGATTCAAAGAGGGGTAGGGCCTTTACGTGGGTACAGAATACCCTAAAAACCTTGCACTTTGGGGCTTAACCCAACCTGTAACTATTAGAAATCAGGAGGAGATCATTATGGGGGCAGATTATCCCCCACGTGCGACAGCAGGGTTTTTGCACCTTTGTCTGCAGCCGTTGGAGCCAGGACACCGAGCTAGGCAGAGCTGTGGTCTGGACCCATCTGGCAGTGCCTGTGTAATGGCATTCCTGCAGACCCAGAATGGGGCAAGAGTAGGGAGTGGTTTCCCTGGTGCCTTTCTCCACAGAGCAGAGCTGTTTGTTGATCAGGAGTGGGGAAGGGGTGGTTAATTCATAGCGTTTAAGGCCAGAAGGGACCATTGTGATGATCTAGTCTGACCTGCTGTGTGACACAGACCGTTACACTTCACCTAGCTACCCCTGTGCTGAGACCAATAACTTGTTTGGCTAAATCATTTTCTTCAGAAAGGCCTCCAGCTGGAGAGTCCATCTCCTCCCTCAGCAGACTGTTCCGGGGGTTAGTCACCCTCACAGATTGAAAAACAATTCTGCCTTATTTGTCTGGCTTCAGCCACCAGCTTTTGGTGGTTCCTGTCCCAAGTTAAAGAGCCCTTTGGTACCGGGTGTCTTCTCCCCTGGGAAGTACTTGTCACTGCAATCCAGCCACCTTGCAGTCTTCTCTCTGATAGCTGAACAGTGTGAGCTCTGTAAGCCTGTCACTATAAAGCATGTTCTCCAGCCCTCAGAGCAGTTTTGTGGCTCATTTCTGCTCCCTCTCCAATCTTCAATGTCCATTTTAAAATGTGGACCCAGAACGGGATTCTGTATTCCAGTATCAGCCTCACCAATTTCACATACAGAAGTAAAATCACCCCCCTGTTCACTGCTCCTCTGTCTGTACATCCCAGGATCACCTTCGCCCTCTTTGCCAAGGCCCTGCTGTAGCAGCTCACGTCGAGTTGCTTGTCTCTACAGCAGGCAGCGTGGACGTAGCTAAGCCCAAGTCTGCAGGACCCAGGCTTGTAGAATTGATGTTTCCAAGCCCTGCTTGAGCATCCATGCTTCATTGTAAATCTGGGTCTGCACAGGCTGGGCCTGGCTCCCTCAGATGGGCTAACACGTCCACACCACGCTGCGCAGCCCTTCGGATTGTGGCTGGACCTGCGGCCATGCTGCCAAACGAGAGCGCTTCAGCCTGAGCTATAGCTGACTCAGGATCTCACCCTCTCCCCTAGCAGGGTCCTAGGCCCCAGGCGCTGAGTGCCGCCGACCCGGGTCAGACTGATCTCTTCGTGGATGGAAGTGGGGCTTGGGCTCAAATCTCAGTTGGGATCTGGGTGTAGTGTGCAATGCAGACACCCTGTGATCCCTAAATAGAGCTGCTCAGGCTTCCTTTTACCTCTGTCCTGCAGATAGTGGAGGAGTTACAGGACCGGATCCTGCAGCTGCGCTTCCCCCACAGGGTCCAGAGCAAAGAGGCGACTCCCAAAGTGAAGAGGAAAACTTTTGGCAGCAGCTCTCCCTCGAAGTCCCCGCCCGTGGCTGGGGCCCCGCCAGCCCTCTCAGACAGGCCCTGCCTTGTAGTGCTGCACAAGCCGCTGGAGAAGCTCCTGATCAGGTAGTGGCGGTGGGCTAGTGGGGCAGAGGGGCAACAGGCTGCCGGGGGTCATCTTGCTTAGTAGTCGGGGTGGGGAGGGGAACCGCGGTCTGGGTTTGCCCTGTGCCCGAGGAAGGGCCCGTGGAAGGCTGGTGCTGCCGGCAGCGGGGTAGCCTATGCCCTTGGGTGGGTTCCGCGGGCACGTTCTCTGACAGAGCTGTGGCTGTGACTCGCAGGGCTTGGGGTCAGCGCTGTGCTGAGAATCCGAACCTGGCTAGAGCGAAGGGAGGGGGAGAGAGGATCACTGGCCCCAGAGAGGGGACTGAAGTGGAGCAGATCCCAGCCTTCCTACTGCCACCCCCGTGGTGTTAGAGCCAGGATCAAGCCAGCCGTCCAGAAGTGCAGGCCTTGTCTGGGGACCCTTCCCTCTTGGCTGGTCGTTCTCCCTTCCGCCCTCCTAGGTATGAGAAGCTGCCTTCCGACTACCGGGCTCCCTTCATCCTCACCCTGGAGCACCCCCCTGTGTCCGGCCCCCTCACCATGGTGGCCAACCGCACCGCCTCCTCCACCCTGGCTTCGCTCTCCCGCTACTTCTATCACCAGCGCTGGATCTGGTGCATCCAGTCGGGGCTGGCCCCAGCCGTGCCCATCGCAGCCGTAGCCCATCTCCTGTCCACACTCACCGAGTAAGTGTCACGGCTGAGGGGGGCAGGGAGCTGGCGGGCGGGGAGCTGCCCTTTCCGAAGGTGCAGACCCCAGGGCAGGGCCGGATGGTTTGAGGCTGGGTTGGGGTCCCATAACCCATCTCAGCACAGCTCGGCTTCTGGGTCTGTGGGGTTCGCCCAGTCCTGCTGCCACCCACTAAGGGCGAGTGGGTTTCCTGACGTGAGTGCGCAGGAAGCGTCTCCTGGAGCACGGCACCATGGCCTGGCCTTTGCTTCTGTCTGGGCTGTGTCTGTAACGTGCCAAGCTACTCCCGGTGTGTCGGGGCTGGCTCGGATCCAGTCCCTGCGGGGGGGCCCTGAGGAGTTCCTGTGGCCGAGGGGCTCCTCTCGGGGGAGGGGGAGCGGAGGCGTTGCTCATCTCCCAGTGCTTTTCTCTGGTGCTGCCCAGGGTCCGTTTGTCAGAGGGCTTCCATTTTGCATCCAGTGGAGACGGAATTATCAATATGGTGCTGGAGCTGCCCATACGGGTAAGTCCTGTCCCTGCCCTACCCAGTCCCTCCAGGGGGACACGCTCTCTGAGACCCCATGGGAATGAGCGTGGGGAGACCCACTCACTTCCCTGGGGCTCAGCGGCTCCTGTCTCCTCCCCAGCCCTGGGGCTGAAGGGTCCCATGGAGCACTGGGGGGCTCTCTGCTGTAAAGGCGTAGGCTCCCTCTCCACTTGAGGGAGGGGACTTGGGAGTGGGGTGTGTTGGGGGAGGTGTGGGGATTGGGGGAGGGGGAATTTGAAGGTGGCCTGTGTTGGAGGAGGTGTGGGGATGTGGGGTGGGCTGTGTTCGGGGAGGTGAGGGGATGGGGGCAGAAGGGTGTGGTGGGCTGTGTCACATGGGATTTGGGGGTATGGAGGTGGGCTCTTGCAGGGCATGGGGAAGTGGGGCAGAGGGATTTGGGGGAGCGGCGACAGATTTGGCAGTGGGCTGTGTTTTGGCGGCATAGTGACTGGCCTGAGGGATTTGGTGGAGGCAGAGGGTAGGTACACATTGGTGCCGTTGTTGCTGGTCCAGCAGTGGGCTGTGTTTCGGGGGCTGAGGGGTTGGGTGGAGGCAGGGGGTAGGGATGCATTGGTGCCGTTGTTGCTGGTCCAGCGGTGGGCTGTGTTTCGGGGGCACAGTGACGGGGCTGAGGGGTTGGCTGGAGGCAGGGAGTAGATTCACATTGGTGCAGGTGTTGCTGGTCCAGCGATGGGTTGGGTAGAGGCAGGGGGTATGCACGCATTGGTGCCGTTGTTGCCAGTCGGGCTCATGCAGCGTCTTGGCCACAGAGTGACTCCTCCAGTGACGACAGCAGCGGCAGAGAGAAGCACACTTGCATCGTCCAGTATGTCCTCTTTCCACCCCACTCCACCTCCACCAAGGACAGGTGAGGTCAGGGATCAGCCTCCCAGGTAGCACTGAGAGCCAGCCCCTCTGGCTCCTGGCCTCGGGCCTGTCAGGCAGTGTGTGGGGATGGGGAGGGCTCGTACCTAGCGCACCCTTAGCAGCTGTTGGGCTGTGACTGCTTGGAGCTGCAGTGCCCTCATGCCTCACTGGGCATGGCCTGCTGTGGGGGTGGGCTAGCCATTGATGCCGGCTCTCGGGGGACGGGTGGTGCTGCCCTGGGGGGTGTCTGGAGCCCGTGCAGCACGGGGGAGAGGCCTGAACAAACACCTGGATGTGCAGGATGCTCACCCCACCTGCGCTGTTCTCCAGCTTCTCTACAGATGATGACAACGACACAGAGGTGGAGGCCATCGAAATGGACACCGAGCTGAACCTGGTCACTGAGTGCTGGGTGGAACCACAGAGTGGCCACATCCGCAGCACTGCTGAGAACTGGAGGTATCTCCAAGGGCTGCCCTACCAGAAGATCCCCAAAGCTGTGAGTCTCCAAGGGTTGGTGGGGATGGTGAGCCCAGTCACGTGCCGGGCCCCCATTGTCCAGGTCCCTTGCAAATACTGACCAAAATTTTCTAAGCGTGGGACATTAGATGGGTCGGACAGATGGCAAAGTGCAGGGAAACAATGGGACAGCATTGCTCAGCAGGACTGGCAGAGGTCTCAGCACCCCTGCGGCCTTGCCGTTGTCAGCTCTTTTCTGGGCATCATGGCCAAGGAGACCTGGGGAGGTTAAAGCTATCTGGTGGTCCTTTTCAAAGCTCTCCTTTGCTGTGATACCCACAGAACTATGACAACCGGCTGCTTGTGCGCTGAACCCACTGCCCATCATGGTGACAAATAGGGTTTCGCTGTCTCTGTGTGCTCCCCCGTCTGCCTGTACCCATCTCTCTGGTCTTATGCTCAGACTGGAAGCTTTCTGGCACAGGGGTTGTCTTTGTTCTATCTGTGCACCGCTTAGCACAGCCCATGACTACGGCTCCTAGGCGTGAGGATAAATCATTAAGGGAGATTTGAAGGAGGGTAGTGAGGCAGCTTTGCAGATGTTTATGGGATGCTCCTCCCAAGTGTGAGGGGCAGCATGGGAGAAAGGCACAACGGTGTTTGTTTGAACGTATTCCAAGTGGGTGAGGAAGGCTGGTCTCACGGGATGGTGAGAGGCAAGAGTGGACACCACAATCATGAACGAGAGAGAGAAAGTGAAAGCAAGTAGCTTACATTTGATGCAGTAGAGCAAGGGGAGCCGGTGAAGGGTTGCAACGAAAGGAGTTTGGTCAAAGCAACTGGGTAAGAAAATGATCTCTACAGCAGCACTGGCTGCATTTGTCATGGCCAGGAGGAGAATGTTGCCGCGATTGAGATGTGGAGTGATTAGCACCTGGATGAGTGCTTTAGCTGTGTGCGGGTCTAGGAAAGGCCCTATTTTACAGATGCTGTGGCGAAAGAATTGGAGAGACAGATAGCCGGATGTGAATCTTAGTCAAAGGTGATGCCCAGGTTACACGCTCGAGCGACAGGCAGGATGGTGGTGATGTACGCAGTGACTGAGAAAGGAGGTGCGGAGCTCTGGATACCGCAGCTTGGGGCCGCCACTGGAGGGGGACCCTGGAGCTCCCAGCTCTCCTACACCCACCCTCCACACACACACCCGAGCTGCCCAGGCTACCTATTTTGTCATGGGTTTTAGTAAAGGTCAAGGACAGGCCATGGGCTTCCATGAATTTTTCATTATTGCCCGTGACCTGTCCTTGACTTTCACTAAAAATATCTGTGACAAAAACTTAGCCTTACTATGAGCCAATAATAATATACAGGGGAAAAGGTTCTATGTGATACCAGTCTTCAGGAGCCATTTACATTCACTTTACGCAGAAGGTGTGCTCCCAAAACTATGCACTTCAGCTGGCAGTGTTTATAGGGTGACTTTCCATGTTACATGTTTGCTTATGTCACTGTAATTCACCCCATCAGTTCGTCTCTGTGACGTCCTTTCCATATTGTTGTTCTGGAAACTAGCAATCCAGGTCCTGGTCCTGAAGGTACCTTCCTAGGCTTGTACCATGGAAGAACAATCCGATATTTGGTCCTCTTCCTTTGGGACATTCCAGTACTGACCTGAGAGAGTAACTCCCTACCTGTTGCTGTGGTAAAACACCCCTATGTCTTGATCCTGACAGTTTTCCTATCTACTTCAGCTAATGCAAGGTGTCATGGGATTCTTAATGTAAGTGAACAGGATTCTAGTTAAGATTAGGCCAATTTAGGCTATGCAATTGCTACAATATTTGTGTGTAATGGATACATACATACATATATATAAAATAGAGAGAGAGAGAGAGAGTGTGTGTGTGTGTGTGTGTGTGAGTGTGTGTGTGGATAATACCTAGTAATATAAGATAGATAGATGTATGTGCTGGCTAGCATATACACACACTAGTCAACAGAGAGGAGACAGATCTGGAGCAGAGGTAGATCTGAGAGTCGTCAGCATAGAGATGGCTGTTGAATTTGTGTAGGTGGATGAAATTAACAGAGATAAGGTGTCGAGGGCAAAGAGAAGGGGACCAAGGACAGAGCCCTGTGGAACCCCCCCCAGGAAGGTGCAGGACACGTAAGGACATGCTGAAAGTGAGATTAGAGAATTAGGAGAGGACAGTCACAGAAGCCAAGGGAGGCCAAGGGTTCAAGAGGAGCATGGCTGATCGCTCAAGGAGGGTGAAGATGGAGCACTGGTTCTAAGCTTTGGTTAGGGAGAGGTCATGGAGTCCTCCTCAGAAGCGGTTTCCTGGAGTGCAAGGGGCAGAAGCTGTACTGGAGGATCTAGGGTGGAATTGGAGGAGAGGAACTCTGTCAGTGATTTATAGATAATGCCTTCAGTGGTGGAAGGAAGATGGGGCAATAGTTGGAGAGGCAAGTGGAGTCAAAGGTGGACTTCCAAGATGAGAGAGACTAAAACATGACAGTATTGTAAGTGAAAGAGTCAGAGGAGAGCGACAGGTTAAGCAGGGGATGAGAGTGGAAACAAGGGAGATCAGGAGGGTTGGGATGGAGCCTCCTGTCTTCAGACTTCCTCTGCCCTCAGTCGTCTTCTGCTTGAGGCTTGTTCGAGACTGACCCTGTATCCTTGTTGCAGCTGTACCCCAGGGATCTGGCCTGCATTAGCACCATGCTAACTTTCGAGTACATCAGCCAGCTATGCCAGAACAAGGAGTGGGTGTCCCCGGCTTTGGAAGCCAAGGCTGCTGAAGGTGAGTCAAAAATCTGTTTCTGCTCTGGCATGATGGACGGAACCAGGGGCAGAGCCTACCGCCAGCAAGACGAAGTTCTCACAGCTCATTCTGATGCTCTGACAGCTCCCTCTTTCTGTCTGACAGCCTCAGCCTCCTGCGCTGCTCCCACAGATCACCCAGTCTGTGGCTCAGCTGGCGAGGGTGCGGGCTGGGCTTGTGAAAGCCAGCAGGCACCCTGAGGTCTCAGGGCAGGGGAGGAGAAATCCTTTGGTCTGGCTTGCAGAGCAGTTCTGGACAGGGAAGAGCTGCTGTCTGTCTCCATTCCCTTTTCCCTGACTGGGCACGGTGGGTGTCTCAACTTCTTTGCAAAGAGAATCCCTCTTAGGAGCAGGCGCTCAGCTGCTATGGTCCTGAGGGTGGGCTGAACACCTAGACGGACAGCTGAATGTAGGAAGGGTTACAGACCAAACCATGGGGAGCTCCCTTGATGCTCCAGGAGCTCTGTTCTCAGGACCCTTCTGAACCTCTTGGAGCACTAAATCTCTTAGCTAGAGATTGCAGCTACCTCTCTGCGAGTCATGTTCCCTTGGCACCTCCTGATCTGGTGCACTAGCAGCCCAGGAACCTAGACTCATTTAGCCTGGGTGACCATCCCTCCAGAAGCAAAAGGGTCTTGGAAGGCAGCACTGGAAGGGGACATGTTCCTGCTTGTGCAGTTTCATGTTGGCGCTGCAGCTAGCGATGGTCCACCAGTGGCTAGAGGGTGGTCCCCGCAGCTAGCTCTCGGTTGTACAGCAGGAGGCCAGGCTTTCAGGCAAGCTCAGTTCCAGCATCTCCACTGTTCTCGAGCAATAAGGACTTCCCGTGGGAGCTGAGCTGTTCTGAAAGCCCTGCCCACTCTGGAGCCACTGGCCCTGTGTTGTGTGGCAAGGTAAGCTTGGCACCATTGGGCAGCAGGATCTAACCATCAGCCAGTGAAGGTGGGAATGAGAGCTGGGGAAGCCCTGTTCAGGCCCCTCTCCCCCGCAAGGCCGGGCCAGGGGTTCCTCTGGTACTAGGTGCCCATGAATGCAGCCCCTGCTTCCCTTAGGATGGATTCACAACTTAATGTGCTCCCTGCCCGGTTAAGATTTCCTGGTATTCAGCCTATTCTGTCCTGTCCCTCCAGGTTATACTCTCCCTAACCAAACAGCTCTCCTTCTCCAGCTTAATTCAGGCCTGAGTCCCAGCCTGCTTTTTGCCACCTTTGACTTGCTCCTGAAGAGTGGTGGCAGCAGAAGGGTTTCTCCCTCTCATCGCAGCGATTCTCGGACTGTGGCACTCAAGCCGCAAGTGCGCTTTAATGTGTCTCCTGCGGCTC
The DNA here is from genome assembly GCF_013100865.1 of Trachemys scripta elegans. Lineage (NCBI taxonomy): Eukaryota > Metazoa > Chordata > Testudines > Emydidae > Trachemys > Trachemys scripta. The sequence goes on along the minus strand of NC_048305.1, from coordinate 108,632,295 downwards.
TTTGCAGCACATGATATTAAAAGACGTGTGATTGATTAATAGGAAAAGCAGCCTGATTTAATTATGTTATTAACCAATTGTAATTGGTAAAATAATATACTTGGTCAGTCTCTTTGCTGTGAGAATATCAATATCATCATCATCATCATCACCACTCCCATAACTGCATTGGTCATTGGGGCACCATCAATGATGGTGCCATCGACCAATTGTCTCCACCCCGACGATTGTGTGTCAGTGCTTGAGTCTCCACGAAGTCCATTCCTGTCCACTCTTAGGTTGTCAGTCCATCTCTTCTATCTACCTCTTCTTCTCTTCCCTTCTACTGTCCCTTGGAGGATCATCTTGGATAGGCCAGATGATCTTGTTACATGGCCGTACCACTTCAGCTTGCGCTTCTTCACGGTCATCAGGAGGTCTTCATATGACCCATTGGGGGGTGATGTTGCGGACCTCTTCATTACTGACGAGGTCGAAGTAAGAGAAGCCCGGGATTTTACGGAAGTATCTCATCTCTACTACCTGTATTTTCTGTTCAAGTTCTGCCATAAGGGTTCATGTCTCGGACGCATACAGAAAAGGGAGATGACCAACGTGTGCAGCAGTTTCAGTTTGGATTCCAGGGAGATGTTCTTATTCCTCCAAATTGTCTTTAGCTTTGTCATTGCTGCTGTTGTTTGCGCAGTTCTTGCCCGAATTTCTGCCTTGGATCCTTCATCAGTGATGATTGCCCCCAAATACTTGAACTGTTTCACTGTCTCCAGCTCTTGTCCACTGACAGGGATATGTGAGCTCATCCCATCACATTTGTTTGTCATCAACTTGGTTTTCTCTGCACTGATTTCCATGCCGTATTTTGCAGAGGTTTCATCCAATCATTTCACAAGGTTGGCAAGTTCATCTTTGCTGCCTGCCAGGCCATCAATGTCATCAGCAAACCAAAGATTTGAAATTGTTCGCCCCCCAGTGCTGACTGTGTATATGTAATCTTCTAGGGCATCAGTCATTATGCACTCCAAATAGGTGTTGAACAGTGTGGGCGAAAGAAGGTAGCCTTGTGAGACTCCAACAGTGGTGCGAAACCACTCCCCTATTGTGCCATTGACGAGAACTGCACTGCTGCCTTGGCATACAGTCGTTTAATGGTAAGAATAAACTTACGACCAACATTGTACTTCTTCATGGTTGCCCATAGAGCTTCGTGCTATACTCTGTCAAACGCCTTCTTGAAGTCAACAAAGACGTGGTAGATGTCCTGCTGGTGTTGTAAGTACTTCTCATATAGAACACGAAGGTTGAAAATCTGTTCTGTGGTACTTCTTCCAGCACGAAAGCCAGCCTGTTCTTCAGCGATGATATTCTCTGCTTGTGGCTTCAATCTGTTCAATGTGACTTTCAACATCACTTTGCTGGGATGGCTAATTAAGCTTATGGTCCAGTAATTTTGACACAATTGCAGGTTGCCTTTCTTTGGCAGAGTGATGATTAGTGACTGTGTCCATGTGGAGGGCCACTCACCGGTCTGCCAGATCTCGTTGCAGATCTTGGTGAGTACATCTATTACTATTTCTCCTCCAAATTTCATCAGTTCAGCTGGGATGTTGTCAATACCTGTAGCCTTTCTGTTCTTGAGTGATTTCATAGCTGTCTCCACTTCTTCACGTAGTATTGGAAAGTCATCCTCCTCTGTTGAATCTGGGCTGTCTAAGACACTAGGATCTCCATTTGGCTGGTGGTTGTATAGATCAGAGCAGTAGTTTGTCCACCTATTGATGATGTCCCTTTCTTCTGTAAGACTGTTCCCTTCGTTGTCTTGAATTGCATTAGCTTTGGTCCATCTTTCCTTTGTCAGATCTTTTACAACCTGGAAGGCTCATTTGCTATTTTTATTATTGATACACTTTTAGAGCATTGTTTTTCAATCCGTGGTTTGAGGATTGGCCTGCTAAACCCAGGGTTGTGAGTTCAAACCTTGAGGGGACCACTTAGGGATCTGGGGCAAAATTAGTACTTGTTCCTGCTAGTGAAGGCAGGGGGCTGGACTCAATGACCTTTCAAGGTCCCTTCCAGTTCTAGGAGATAGGATATCTCCATTTATTTATTTTATTTATTTATTCCTTTCTTGATCTTTCTGCCAATCGCTCTATATTTATCAGCTCCCTCAGTGCTGTTCTTGTCTCTCAAGTTCTCTTCTAATGTCACACATTTGTAGTATTTCATTTGTGACTCACGGTTTTGTCTTCTTATGATGTTTCCCAAGGATGCCCATTGCTGCCTCATTCATTACAGCTTTGAAATTGTTGATCATTGTTTCTACGTCTTCCTCTAGAGCAAGCAGTGGGGCAAATTTTCCACTGATCTTGCTTGGAATGACTCTGCAATGTTTTGGTCTCTGAGTCTTTCTAAGTCAAACTTAGTTCTGGTGAACTTTGGCCTGATGATTTTTCTTAGCCGCAGCCAAAAATTTAGCATCACAAGGTCGTGATCAGTTCCAATATCAGCACCGGGAAAGCTCCTTGTTTTAGCTCTGTTAATCCCAGAACAAAATCGGTTCTGCACCATGATGTAGTCGATCTGGCTGTGATGTAGGTGCGTGCCATGTTGACCGTCTGGATGCTTTATGTGTTCCTAATGTGTTTGCAAGAATCAGATTGTTATAGCTGGCAAACTCCAAAAGTCTTACTCTTCTCTCATTGGTTACCATGTTACAGAAAGGGCCACAATAATCTCACCGATCCGCCTGTGCGTCAGTACCCATGTTAGCATTCTACCACAGAACAGATTTTCAACCTTCGTGTTCTATATGAGAAGTACGTACAACACCAGCAGGACATCTACCACGTCTTTGTTGACTTCAAGAAGGCGTTTGACAGAGTATGGCACGAAGCTCTATGGGCAACCATGAAAAAGTACAATGTTGGTCGTAAGTTTATTCTTACCATTAAACGACTGTATGCCAAGGCCAGCAGTGCAGTTGTGTACCTTATTGATGATATCTTGGAGCTGATTGAAGATTTTTGCAATTTGCTCATCATCATAGACTGTTGTAGGAGCATAGACTTTTACCACTGTGATATTAAACAGTATTGCCTTTAGATGGATGGAAATAAGCCTGCTGGACATTGGGCGCCATCCTAATACTGAATTCTTGATATCTTTATGCACAAGAAATCCTGCGCCGTTGACACTGTAATAGAGTACATGGCCTTCTTCCGTTAGTACCTCTCAGAAGTTCTTCCATCTGACCTCAGAGATTCCTAGGAGGTGCCAGGTGTATTGTTCCATTTCATACCTGAGTTCTTTCAACCTCCCTATTTGTCTCAATGTCCTTACATTCCATGTGGCTATGGTGATGTTCTCTCTTCTACAGATCCTCTTTGTTGGGGTTACACCTGTAGTATATTTGTAGCATCTGCCCTGTTGGGAGACGGATGGCGCAGTCATTATTAACACGGGCTGCGATCAGTCCGGTATGGACATGGTTGACTTGCTCATCATATGGTGTGTCTTGGGCAAATTTCTAACCTGGCGGAGCCCATCCCTTTCCAGGCAGCCCCCTTTAGTTACTTCTTATAACATGTAGGAGGAGCAGTGGGCCTATTCTGTCCCTGGACCCACAGGGAGCATATATACAAAATATGAAGTATTTCCCAGTCATACTGTTTAAATATGACTCTACAGCACTATAGTAAATGAAACAACGACTTCACGTGGCTGTGGCTCTTTTGGGTAATGCTGATTGCTAATTTGGTTACTGAGGTCTGAGTCTCGCTGCTCTACAGGATCTCACTGGTTTTCTTTCAAGAGATAATTGAAAAAATGTGTCATGCACTTCCCATCCCCTGCAACAACTCTCTCCTTCTTCCAGGTCATAGCAGACAAGAAACATCTGCATCTCTGACAGGTTTCAGAGTCGCAGCCGTGTTAGTCTGTATCCACAAAAAGAACAGGAGTACTTGTAGCACCTTGGAGACTAACAAATTTATTAGAGCATAAGCTTTCGTGTAGCCCACGAAAGCTTATACTCTAATAAATGTGTTAGTCTCTAAGGTGCCCCGAGTACTCATGTTCTATCTGCATCTCTCTCTCTGACCTCTCTGTTTGCCACTCATCCCATCTCCTGATCTCTCTCCATCCTCTCTCATCCCCCGCCTTTCTCTCCTCTGGCTTTTGCCCCTCACAGGTTTCTCCCATCTTAAAAACAAAAACCATCCATGGCCCCACTTGCCTCTCCAGCTACTGCCCTGTCTCCTTTCCCTCTCTGAATTCCCAGAATGCGTTGTCGAGCTCCTCCTGTCCAGTCCCATTCTAGACCCTCTCCAATCCACTTTCCGCCCATTGCACTCCACTGAAAATGCTTTTGCCAAAGTCTCTGATGATCTTTTCCTAAGCAGAGCTCAGGACCAGCACTGCATCCTCCTCCTTCTGGACCTGTCAGCTGCCTTTGACATACTTGACCATGTTCCTCTTCTTGAAATCTTGTCCTTCCTTGGCTTCTGTGATTCTGTCCGCTCCTGGTTCTGCTCCACCTTCAGCATGTCCTTAGAGGATTAATCTTATCCCCTGCCTTTCGCATGGGGCTCCCAGGGCTGTGTCCTGGGTCCCCTTGTCTTCTCCCTCAACACCTTCTCTCTGGGTAATCTCATCCACATCCACAAATTCAATAACCATCTTTATGCTGATAACTCAAGCTCTACCTCTGTACTCCAGACCTCTCTCCTTCTGTCCAAACTACAATCTGGGCCTGTCTCGCTCTCATCTCCTTGTTGATGGCTAGCTGCCAACTAAAACAGAACCCCTAACCTTTGCCAGACAAATCCTCCCCACTACCTCCTTTCTGCATCACTGTGGACAACACCATCCTATTGGTCACTCAGGCCCTCTGATTCACACCTCTCCCTAGGTCCTCGCATCTACACTGTACCTAGCAGTATGTTTACACTTAAAATGCTGCAACAGCACAGCTAGACCCTAGCTGTGCCGATGGGAGGGTTCTCCTGTCAGCGTAGGTAATCCAGCTCCCCGAGAGGTGGTAGCTAGAGTGACAGAAGAGTTCTTCTGTTGACCTCTCACTTTCTACACCAGGGATTAGGTTGGCTTAACTACGCTGCTCAGGGGGATGGATTTTTCACACCCTTGAGCGACATAATTAAGCCGACTTAATTTTCTGGTGTAGACCAGGTGGAAGTCTTGTGTATTCTTTCGGCATGCCTTCTTATCAGAGAGAAGTGGGGGAGGGAATCTCTTTTAGTGGATAACTTCTTGGTTGATATCACCTCCCCTACCTTGTGTCTCTGATATCCTGGGACCAACCTGGCTACAGCAACACTGCACCCATCTCTAAGATACTGCTTTCCTATCCATCCACGCAGCTAAACCTCTCATCCTGGCTCCTGTTATCTCACATCTTGATTACTGCAGCATTCTTTTCTCTGGCCTCGACCAATGCAATCCTACCCCACTCGTGTGGATTCTGATGCTGCTGCAAAGATTCTCTCCCTGCTGTGTCACTTTGACCATGTTACCCCCTCTTTGCATCCCTTCACTGGCTTCCTCTTCTCTTGTTATCATATGTAAGCTCCTTGTTTTTACTTCGTGCCCTTAATGAGCATCCCCACCCCGTGTATTGTCTCCCTCAGTGTAGAAAAGCCAACTCCCACCTCCATGTGGCCCTAGACCCTCCAGCTCCCTCTTGTTAAATTCTCAAGCAAGCCCTTTTGTGGTTTGTCCCCTGCTGCCCCCTCGCACTTGGGTGGAGCTCCCTGTAAACAGCCCCCAAAGGAACCGTTAGTCTCCTGCAAAATCTGTTTTGCTCTGCCGCCTACAACCAGTTGTGCACTGAGACTGCTGTCTGTCATGCTGACCAATGCCATGTCTCTGTGGCCATCTCTTGTCCTTAGATTGGCAGCTCGGTAGGACAGGGGCTCTCTCTTTGTTCTGGGTTTGCTCAGTGCCTAGCACAGTGGGGTCCTACTCAACGACTAGGACTCCTAGGTGCTAGGATAATACAAATAATTAATAATAAATCCCGGGTGATTCCTGCCCCTCCTTGGCTTTAGATGCCACCACACAGTGAGCAGCAAAGGCGCCGTCAGTGTGCACGTCTCCCAGCTTGTGCTGCTTCCAGCTGGCAGGCTCTCCTTGTGGGTTCAGGCGCCTAGTGCCCCAGGAGGGACCAGGTGCCTTATCTCCCTTGTTCTCCTTGCAGGCCCTGACATGGGGGCTGGCTCCCATGTGCATGAGATCCCATTCCAGTTCAGCCTCCTGAAGCTGCTACCCAAATGCCAGCAGATCGAAATGTTCTTCCTCATGCTGACGGGAGGTGAGCACTGACATTTGTTAGAGATAGGGAGCGGAGGGAGAGCAGTGAAAGTCTGGGGAATGTGATGTACTGAGACGGGCTTTCATTGTAACCACACTCCTTTTGCTGCAGAGTTGTTAGCAGGGACATTCCTTTCCATGGTATTGACTGTGGTAATTGTGCTTTTGGGGAAGAGAGGAGGGCTGGATTTGCTGCTGCTTAGTTTGCTTGCTTCCTTGAAAACCAAGCCAGATGCGCACCTACAAAGGGGAGAGAAAGGAAGAGCAAAGGGAATATGCAGCTGCTGTTTCTGGTGGTGGCTCGTTTGCCATCTCACTGCTGGAGAAACAAGCACAGCGCGGAGACTAATCAGCACTCCAAGCACTGGGAAACTGGTGCCACCCTCAGGCCGTTCAGGGAATTACTTTTTGTTGTCTTTCAGGCTCCCACAGTGTTGCAAAATGTCCAGTCTTGGCCAGCTAAGCTGGGACTCTCTTTAGATGAAGGGCCAAGCGCCAGGCACAGGAAAGAGGAAATAAGATGGGGAAGGAAAAGGAGGGAGAAGGGGCAACAGCAGAAACTAATGCCTCATGTCCCAGGTGGTGGTTGGGATCTAGCTGGAGCCAGGGAGATGTGAGGTGATTTGGGTCCCTCTCTCTGGCCCAGTCTGGCCAGGGCAGCTCTTAGGATCAGGCCAGTGAAGGCCCATCAGTATCACAGTGGCTCCTGGTGTGCCAGAGTGGGATGGGGGGTCTTTCAGCCAGTGCTCTCAGGACCCCAAAGCGAGGTGATAGGTGCAGTACCCCAGCCTGTCATGATTTTGTTCACCAGTTGGGTCTAATTTACGACACACCAGTTCTAGTCCATCGATTTCCGTCCCACAGTCCTCCAGCAATATCCCGACGGTATCAGCAGGCTGCCTAGTTTGGACGGATGTGGTCTGCCTCCCTTCTGTACTTTTTCTGTTAACATTGATTGATGTAGGTGATTGGAACCTTTTATAAACTTTCATCTGCTTTCGCCCCATTGACCTCACAGCTGGGGGAGGCCCCTCAGGCCCCGGTTATTATAGCAGTGCAGGGGAGCTGCCTCCTCTCCTCCCTGCAGCAGTGCCACCTCGTGTCTCCCAGCTGGGGCATGCGGGGTGGCTCCTACAGCCCCAGGGTCACTGGCGGAGACGTTGGGGGTTGCTGCTGCTCCTGTGCTGGTGTCCGCGTGGTAGCGGGTCTGTTTGTGAGTGCCAGGCCTGGGTCTCTGTGCTGTCTTGTGGCTTCGTCCCTCTTGAACCTTGTCTTCAGCGTGGTTCCAGTAGCTGGTGTGGGTGGGTGCAGAGAGGTTTGTGTGGCTGATAGTAGAGGGCTCCCTCTCAGCCTTGTGTAAGCTCACCTTGCAGATGTAATGGGAAAACCTCACCAGCCCCATGCAGCTGTCTCCTTGCTATGACCTGCCTGGCGGGAGGGTGTTGGGACAGTAGCTGGCTGGAGTGGGTCTCTGATGCTAGTGGTTCTGTGCTGGAGCAGAGGATGAGGTGATGGCCAAGGACTCTTCGTTTGCACCCAATGAAATGCTGCTAGACTTCTTCCACGGCTGCCTGCAGCATGACCTCAGTGACCGGGAGATCCCTTTGGCGGACATGGATCACATGGCCTTCATGGAGCAGGTCCTACAGCGGGACCGCGATGGCCATCTGCCCCCATTCACGCTTCCAGTGATCCGAGGTAAGGGGCAGAGAGCCTGGCAGCCGGAGACGTGAGCAAGGCGGGGCCCTTGGTGCCCTGCTCCTGGGTTCCCCTCCTCACAACCTGTCTCTTCGGTTCCAGAAGAGCCCCTGAAGGCCCCTGCACCCCTGGACCAGCAGGATCCCTCTTTAGCTGCTCACCCTGTTGGCAGTAGCACTACCAGGGACATGAATGGCTCCACGAGCACCCTGCAGGTACCTCCCTTGGCTCTATGGCCCTCGTGCTGCTGGGGGCCTTGTGCTCCCCTGCCCCGGAAACTCCTGAACACTGCACAAAAGGGGCAGCTGCTGGGGCACGGCCTGAGCCCGGGGACAGGGATTGGAATGGAGCACTTCAAATCCAGCTCCTGTCTGTGATGACCCACCAGCCTCTCTTGGCTGCCCAGGGGCTGGGAGAAAGCGAGGGCCTTGCTCTGGGGCAGGCACACAGCTGGCAGAACTGCCCCGGCTGGCACTGCCCATGGAGAGGGCAGCAATGGAAAGGGCTGGGGATGACACAGGCAGGAGCCAGGCTGAAGAGGGCCTGGGGAAGCTGGCGCCATGGCCACCTGTGCTATACCTGCAGTGGGGGGGAGCCCCAGCCTATGCAGTGTGCAGCAGCACAGGTCTGAGCCAGGCTGCTCTGTCAGCAGGTCGAGCGCATGGACACGGAGGCTGCTGCACCTGAGGGCCAGCCAGCCCCCGAGGGGTGTTTCTGCTCTGTATCACCCCTGCCTTGCCCTGTGGTGTCCCTGTAGTCTTACCCCGCTGTGCTCTCTCCTCAGAGCCTGTGCAGCGCAGAGCTGCCGGAGGCCGACGTGTCCCCGGCCGATGCTGCTGGGCTTCTCCTGCAATGGCGATGCTACGCCAAGCTGGTCAGTCCACAGCACCTCTTCCTCACCTTCCTGCCAGCCACCTTCCCTGGTGAGTCTGCCCTGCTGAGCCAGGGAGCTGAGTCGGGCAGCAGCGGGAATGCTGAGTGACGCTCCCGGGAGGACAGCCTTCCTGTTCTGTGGAGATGGGCAGAGGGGCTTAGCAATGGGTCTCTTGAAGTGCTCTGGGGCTGAAGGGCTTAGCAATGGGTCTCTTGAAGTGCTCTGGGACCTGCTTGGCTGTTGCTTGGCTCCCGTGTGGGGGTTTGGCTTTCCCCAGTTTATTGCGACCTGGTTTGGGGCATGCCTAGAGCTCCCCGTCCCTGCCATGGGGGGGACCTGAGTGAAGCCCCCTGGGGTTACCAGAATGGAGGCTGGGGCAGCTGGCAGGGTGTTCTCTGAGGCCCCTTGCCTCTCGCAGGAGGTGGGTATTTTAAGCCAGTTACCCAGGGTGAGCTACTGAGTTGGCTACTTCTCTAACTCATGTTGAAGGCACCTAGAATGTGGCTGGCCCTCCAAGCTGCCCTTGGGGTTCTGAGCTAGCAGCAGCCCCCACCTGTCGGGCTATGCGGGAAGGGCCTGACCTCTCCTTTTCTTCTCTAGACATACAGAAGCTGATGGCTTGTGCGCTGGAGAAAGCCCTGAAGGAGGACGGCTCTGCAGGAGAGAGCCTGGACTCTGTCTGTGGGGAGCCGGGCAGAACGGGACTCGAGGAGGCGGTGGCTGCGGCATTCCCACCTACCCTCAGTGTAACGCCGGCCAATGGTACTGGCCCCAGCTCCCCACCCCATGTGTTCTGTGGGCAGGACCCGTTCCCGAGCCCAGGAGAGTCGTCCTCCCACTCAGAGTGTCTGCCACGGCCAGGCAGGCCAGAGGCTTGTGCACATGTGCTGCTCCTGGCTCAGCCCGCGTGGCTGTGGGATACGCCCATCCCCTGATCGGGGCGTGGGGAAGGGCTGAGGAGTCCCCGAGCAGTGCAGCTATGCATGCAGCCTGGCCGGCACCCCTCCAGAGGGGCTGCTCCTTGGGAAATGGACGTCCGCTAATCTGGCGCACAGGCTGCAGGCCGGGTGACTCTGCCTCCAGCGAAGCAATGGGGCTTCCTCAGACACCAGCCCTTTTGCCATGGAGGCCCCTGGATCTCACACAGACCCTGTCCCGACAGGCTGTTCGGAGTGTGCTGTGTCGCTCTGGTAGCGTGGAGCGGAGCCACCTGCTCCCTGCTGGAGATCACAGCCCCCCGGAGGGCAGGGGAAGAGGCAGCACTGCAGGCTGAGGGTGTTCAAGCTCCATACAGAGCCCTTAATATGGAAAAGGGGAGGGGGAATCAGTTGGCTGGCTAGTGTCTGAGGAGTGGAGGGTCCATGCTGCTGTACAGAGCCGTGGCAGGGGACAGGAGTGGGAAAGCCCTGGGCCAGTATGCTCAGGTGAGGAGAGTCTAAGGGAAGTTACAAACCGGCCTCATGCTCCCTGTGGGCCCGGAGAAGACGTCTGGGGCGGATGGGAGCAAGACGGAGGGGGGCTCTTGGGAACAAGGATACCAGTGTACTGAGCTGAATGGGCAATCTAGTGAGGAAAGGGCAGGCCCAGACATAGTGGCTGGCGTCTTGGGCTGTCAGCAGGGAGCTCCCCCTCAGGGCGCCTCTCTTCTGCAGAAGCAGGCCAGGACCCAGGAGAGCCAGGCGCTGCCCTGCGGAAGGACGTACACATCTCCTTCAGCCGCCAGGCCTCGCAGCCCGAGCTGAGCGAGGGGCACCGGGTCCGCTGCCCTGTCTACGTCTATAGCTGCTCCTTGGAGCTGCTGCGGGAGCAGATGGTCAGCCCCCGGACACACCGGCCTCCGCGGGACATCTTTTTCAGGTACAGCCAGCTCCCCCAGCTCGGGGCTGGGAGTGCACGCTCCTTGGGGTGCAAGTGCAGGGAGCTCAGGGCTGCCCAGTCGAGTCTTCCCTGTGCAGGATGCTGGCTCCAGCCTTGCCTGGTCTGCTGGCGTATTCCTTCTTGCTCACAGCAGTGCCTGCCTGCAAGAGCTTGTAGGCTGGCCATGGCCCATCCCGTCCCAGCGCAGATTACCTCTTCCTCCAGGGATGTGACGCACCAGCAGGGCTGAGTGGTGACGCTGCTGCTCTTTTCCAGGTCCCAGTTTCTGGAGCGCCCCCCAAATGCCACCTGGCTAGACCACAAGCACAAGGAGCTGGTGAGTTACTGCACGCTGCTGCAGGAGCACTCGCACCAGTGCTACGTGAAAGGTAAGGAGGGGCATGGCAAGGAGCTGTGCCCTGGCATGGAGGGGGGCTGAGCCAGGGCCTTCCTAGACCCCACTTTTTGGTGGGTGAGGGGAGGGAAGAACTCTCTGCAGGGAACTAGTTTCTTGTCAGAATTAGCTTAAAGATGTTCCCGCCCGGCCCCTTGGGGCCCAGGTCTGTGGGCACAGCCGCAGGGAGCACAGCACAGAGCGAGCACTGCTTGCTAAGTCCTCTCATTGGGGGCTTACTGAGCGGCCTGAGTAACCTTGGCCATGGTCTCCCTTCCCACCTCCTGCCCCGCTGGGCTCAGCCGTGCACTGAGCCCGGTGTTACACCCACAGGGCTGTTCAAGAGCCTGCAGCAGTCGCATAGCATCAGCTCCCAGGACCTTCTCACAGCCATGGATTACTGCGAGGAGCTGCTGCAGGAGATCGACATCACCAACTTCCTGCTGACCCTCTGCAGCCATGTGCGGGCCTTCCGCGAGAGCCACCGGCACTTCCACATGCACCCCAGGGCAGCCAGCCTGGAGCAGGAGGAGGAGCTGCACTCCAGGGAGAGGGGTGTCCTCGTCTCAGAGTCTAGGTAGGAGCCATCTGCCGCCCTTTGCATTGACTCAGGGATGAGCCGTGAGCTCCTGGCCTGTCACGGGTCGTTTCCACGCAGAGGAGAGACAGCATCATGCAGCAGGAGGGCTAAGGAAGTGAGGTCCCAAGTGGGTTGGGGGCTGCAGTGTGTCCTGCCGGGTTCCCACTCCCTGGTGCTACCCAGAGGTACGGTGCCTAGGCACAGAATGGCACGAGATGTCTGATGACGGGTTCTGTGGCTGGTGGACTTCGTGCTGAGCTAAGATCTGCGGCATGGCTGCAGGGCCCTGAATCCTGCTTGATCAGCTGGTTAATACCTGCTACGTGCAGTGAGACCAGCCCCAGTCAGCACCGAGCAGGGACATTGCTGCACTCTGCCCACCAGTATGGGTACCTAGTGGAGTCAGCTGCAGTGGGCAGAGGTGTTTTCTGGCACTTTGGGCTGAGTGGGTTATAGGTCTGTAAGGTGGCTAGGGGTGGGTGCATTGTACCTGGAGGTGACACTGACTGTTCATGGTTCGTACTGTGCCCATCTGGCTTGTATGCATGTGGCCTTGTCAGTGCGGAGATGGAGGACTACAGCGAGCAGGACCACGGAGGTTTCTCATGCCCCACTGAGGAGCCCAAGATCAGCGCCAGCTGCTGCCCGGAGTTCCCCCTATCCCTGCTGGAGAATGGCCAGCCCTGCCAGGTGCACCCTGACCTGCATAAAATCATCCAGGTGAGGGAGGGGAGCAAGCATGCAGTGGGCTGGGGCCGGAGGGAGTCAGTCTGACATTCACCATCTCCTGTCTCTCTCGGCAGGAGAAGTTCCTGGAAATCGGGAGTTTGCATTTTAAGCCAGTGCTGTCGAATCCTCATTATTTCTTCTACTGTCCGCCCTGTGCCAAGAAAGAGGTGTGTGTGGGGGGTGGGGGGGGCGGGTACTCGGGTCCCTGTTCCTGGCTCTGCCCCAGTGCCCTGATGGTGGGACAAGTGAACTAGGCTCCTCTGAGGAGGGAAGTGCCATTAGTCTCCCCCAGGTCTGCCCTTTGGGCGTCCGTTGAGCCCCCGGGCCGCTGGAGCAGCCTGCCCTGCTGCCCAGCCTGATGACTGACACGAGGTTGTTCCCCCTGCTCAGGAGGAGGCCTCCCGGGACCAGGCAGACAGGAAGGGCAGCGAGGACATGGAGGGGTCGGAGGCTGAACTGGCAGTGGAAGAAGGTAACTCTCTGTCCTCCCTACAGAGAGCATGTGCCTGGCACTAGTGCCGGGGGGGCTGGACTCCACCACACTTCACAAGGGAGGGGAGCTCGGCTGGACCGCACTTAGTGTTCCAACGTCGTTCTTGGAGCAGTGTGAAGATCTCGCCCCCAGTTGCCATAGCTGTACGGGCAGAAGCCCTAGTGTAGCTGCACTTATAAGTGCAGCTTGTTGGGGGCCAGTCCTGGCCATGTTGGCAATGGAGCACTGCTGCTGTGAGCTGCGTCTCCACTAGCAGGGTGATGGTGCGGTTACGCTGTGCTAGAGTGGAGCAGCTGTGTGTGTGCGCAGGGACCGTGTCTGGCTGCTGCATTGCCACCGAGAGTGACCCGGAGCTGGAGGTGGAGTATCGGGAGAAGCTGGAGAACGAGTTCCCAGACTTGGGCTCCCTTTCGGACTCGAACACCGTCAACCATGACGACGACTCGTTCAGCGTCCTGGGCGGGGACTCGCTGAACGAGCAGGAGCTCCTGGAGCAGGAGATGCCGCCGCTCTTCGTGCACCTGACCTGCTCGGTGAAGCTGCGCACCCAGCACAGCTCCATGCCCGTGCGGTCACTGCCCACCTGCCTGGGTAAGAGCACGCCCTCGGGCGGCCAGGGCTGGGGCCTTGGCTGCATCCTGAGCTGAAGGGTTCCAGCGGAGCCCAGGTCAGTGCCAGGCTGCTGGCTGGGTGAGTGGAGCCCCTTGGAGCACAGCGCACTCGTCTCCCCTCTGCCCCAGACGCTGCTCGCTTGAGGCAGGTTCCCTCCCAGGCTGGAGGCCAGAGCTCTCCCAGTACTATGCTGGTGCCGCCAGCCAGCCCTCCTGGTCCCTGGGAAAGTGGCTCCAGGGTGCTGTACAGGAACTGCAGGACCTGGGCTCCCCTTGCCTCAGGGGCCTCTTCCACCTGTCTGAGCGGGGCGGGGTTCAGCACAGGACCCCCACGCCAGCCCCTTCCCCTCACCTCCTGGTGTCCTTCCTCAGGGGAAGTGCTGAGCTGCCTGGAGACCTGCAAGGCTATGGCCAGCATTGACCTCAGCGACCTCTGTGTGACCCTGGACATCTTCGTGCTGACCTTGCCGCTGGAGATAGAAGGTGTAAACGCTGACCTTCATCACAACAGGTGGGTGTGGGGCCGGGCTGGCTCCCCTGAACTGGCTCCCCCGGCCCTGCCGACCTGCAGCCCTACGGACTGGGTGCCCAGCTGGCCTGGCTCTCCTGAATTGATCCCTCCAGACAAAGAAGGGATCCCCCTCTTGCATCCTGGACCCTCCTGTAGAGCTAGGCTGCCCTGATTCCCTGTGATGTGGCACCAGGGTCCCTGGCTATGGGAGAAACGGCCCCCCCATTCCACAACTGCTCAGCCCTTGCCTGGGGCCCCCGCACTCCACTGGAGCCCCTCTGTGTGGCTCCTGCCTGGGGCTCGGGGGCTGCTGTCCCAACCTGCGCTCTCTTCCCGTGGCAGGTACACGTCTGAGAGCAGCATCTCCTTCACCCGCTCGCCCGGGCAGCCCTCCTCCTTTCGCTCTGACGAGGAGATCATGCACAACCTGGACCGGCTGCCGTCTACGGGAGGCGAGAGGTACTACACCCCTTGGGCTGGCAGCTGGGCTCCGTGCTCGGCTGCAGTGCAGGAGCGCAGGAGAATAACCCACTCTTCCCTCTCTCGTAGGCATCCAGCGCTCTCCAACCTCCCAGGGGTACACAGACAAGCTGTCGAAGCCACCATGAATGAGGTGAGCCCTGGGTGCCCTCCCTGGGTCACCGCAGTGCCACCTTCTCGCCCAGCCAAGCGTGTCCCAGTGCGGGGACCTTTGCTGCCTGCAGCAGGCTGCATGCTGAGAGCAGGGCCCAGGCCTTGCTGAGGACACACAGGACACTGGCTGTGCTGCCCAGCTGCTGGGCAAGTCTGTCTGAATCCAGCCAAGGCCTGGGGTTGGTGCAGGAGGGTCTCTGACCTCTGGCCACCAGTGGGCATGGCTGGGGAGGGAGATAGAGGCCAAGAGTGCATGGTGGGGAATGTGGGCACAGGTCACCCACATCGTGTCCTTGGCCCTTAGATCCGCTGGCTTCTGGATGATGAGATGGTGTCTGCACTGCGCCATTCGCAGGCGGTCAGCACCTCCATCCTGGAACGGGTGGCCACCCACGTCTACAGCTCCCAGGGGAGGCCTAGCTGCCACAGCGAGGTGGTGCCGCTGCAGTTCGTCTTCGGGCCCGAGCACTCCTTGGAGAAGTTCAAAGAGGTGAGAGCCTCACGGCCCCTGCCGATGTTCCCCACCCCACCCCCCATGCGCATGCCCAGTGTGCTCTCTGCTCTGCCATCGTCAGTGCCCGGCCCCCCTTGCAGTGCACTCTCGTGGGCTCTGTGTTACAGGAGTTCCGGAGAATGACCCTGCCTGGCTACGTGCTCAATGCTGAGGGCAGCGATTACCACTACATCTCCGTCAGCCGCTTGCGCCCCTTGGAGGCCCCCGCCAGCGCTGTCCCCAGCCTGCAGCAGCCCGCGCCAGGAGGAAGCACTGGAGCAGCCCAGAGCCACGTTGGGCAGGAGGGGAGTAGTGAAGCAGATGCCGAAGGCCTCCATCCAGTGCCCTCCCTGCCGCAGGGGGCTGGGAGCCTCTGGGCCTGGCCAGTGGGTGAGAGCCAGTTTGGGCCGGACGTGGGAAATCCACTGAGCGAGAGCGGACAGACGCAGGACGAGGTGAGAGGGATGGATACTGTCTGGATGGCATGGGGGAGCTGAGCTTCGGGAACCAGCCCTGGGGGCGGGTCAGTAACGCAGCCCCTGGTTTGGGTGCAGGAGCCAGAGGAGGTGCTGCGGCCGGAGCAAAGTGGAGCGGTGGGACACAGCTCGCTGGAGGAGGCAGCCCGGGAGATGACCCCCCTGACTCCTCCCCACTCTCGGTTCCTGCCCTTGTCCTCGGAGAAGGGGAGTGGTGAGAAATCGCCATCAGCAGCGAGCCTGGCTGACTCCGGGACCCAGGGCAGGGAAGGTAGGAGCCTGCATGGGGCTGGGCAGCATGGGCTGGGCTGGAGCCCATGGCACGAGAGCAGCTTCCTCGGTGCTGTCATGTGGTCCCTGCTTGACCCTGGTGTTCTGCATGGGGGAGCCCTGCTCCTGGGAACGGGGTCTCTCAAGGCCGTCTGTCTCCCCCTTTCTGTGCCGACCTGGGGGGTTGGTTCTGCTTGTTTGCACATGGGGGTTTGTGAACTGGGCTGTGCTGGGTTGTCTCTAGACACGCAGGCTGCTACAGAGTCAGTCCCAGGGCCGTCGCTGTACCTCCCGGCACCCTGGGCCTGTGCTGACAGTCAGCTGGTGTCATGTCCCACCCTGTGGAGTCTGGGAGCCCGGGGTCTGTGCGCTGCAACAAGCTCCCTCTTCTCCCGCAGGCGCCACCAAGCAGCGTCCCAGCCGAGTGCAGAGCCTAGTGTCAAGCCAGGGCAGCATGGACTCGGATCACTTAGGTGAGATTCCCCTCGGCGAGGGCAGGCAGCGTGGGGCATGGGACTGGCTGGGCGTTGGGCTCCAAGGTGCCAGCTCCCGCTCTGGAAGGAAGCAAGGGGGGCTGTGTTCACAGGGCCCACGTTTCTGCGGCAGGTTATGATGGAGGGAGCAGTGACTCGGAGTGCGACGAAGCCCTGATGAGCGACCATGACCCCAAGTGCCCCCTGATGCCGGATTTCTGGCTCATTGTAAAGATCCAGCAGGACCGGGTGGAGGTGTATTCTCACACACGGTAACGAAGGTCCTGTGCCAGCTCCCCTCTCCACACCCCCTTCCTGTCACTCGCAGACTTCTCCCGCTCTGTCCCTAGTGCCTTTGCTCCCCTCTGTCGCCTGCTCTCAGCCTTGCTTGCTCCTTGCGTCTGCTGTCTGAATCTGGGGCACCCTGGTGGCCCCAGCCCAGCACTGGGGTGTTCTGGTACCAGCCATGTCACACGGGGCCCAGGACAGCACAGCCCCGTCACAACGCTCATGATCTCAGACAAACAGCTGGGCGGTTTGTTCTTAAGCTTGGCAGGGCAAGCTGGGCTAATGCTGCCAATCTCTGTGACCTGAGCTGGGTGGGGCTTTCTGTCGCTCTGCCCTCCCAGCTGCCCCCAGCCATGGCTCTGGCCAGGGGGATTGGGGCAGGCACCCAGCCTTCCTTGCTAGCACCTCTGCTGCTCCCTCTCTGAAGCCTCACACCCCACTCAGCAGGACTCTGCTCCAGCTCTGTGGCCTCTGCTGCTCCCAGCCCCTCTCCACTGGCTCCCCTCTGCTGATCCTTCCCACAGCAGACGGAGTCCCCCTGCATCTTCGCCTGCAGTTGGGGCCGCAGGGTACGAGTCCTCGATCCCACTGCAGCATACCTGCCCCAAGCCTGCTCCCGCAGGGTCTGAGAGCCCCTTGCCTGCCCTTCTCTCCAGGACCCCCATGTGACTGCTCTCACCCCCAGCCCTGCACTCCAGTCCTGGGTCTCTGCTCTCACCGCCCCAGTTCCCATCTCCCTGCCAAGGTGTGACTCATTGTCTCTCCCTCTGTTGTCCTGCCAGCCACTCCGGCTGCTGCTCTCTCCGTTGTCCAGGCTTGGAGTCCTGACTGGCTCTCCTTCCCTTCCATGCATCACCCCACTCTTCTCCATCCCTCCTGCCCACTGGGAGACTAGCCCTTTCTGCCAGCTGCCAAGGAGCTCCCCAGTGTGGCTGGGGCTCCCGGGCACTGTGCCGGCGCTGGGCCCCGTAGCCTGCAGCCCATAGGCCTGCTGACCTCCCTCTCTCATCCCCACGAAGCAGCCTGAGTGCAGAGCAGGTGGCGATGGCTGAGGCCGGGAAGGAGCCGGCCGGGGAGTGTCTGCGTCTCCACCAGACCGTGGTGAGGAAGATTGGCGAGATCTGCAGGGTCGTTAACCAGGTAATGTGGCTGGTAATGTGGCTCAGCCTGGCTCTCGAAGGAACAGGGGTTCCTGGGCTCAGCCCAGCCCCCAGTTCCCTCTGTAGCACCAATGCGAGGGCTCTTGCAGCCCTTGTTCTGCCTGGGCCCTGGGTTCCAGCCTCGCTCGCCCTGGGGCCTGGGCCGTGGGGAGCCGGCGTGAGCCACCTCTGTGTCTGTTGCAGCGCTTGCTGCTGCAGGACCTGCACGACAGCCACGTCTGCAACACGCTGCTGGTGGCGGAGAGCGAGGAGGACATCTGGAAGAGCGAGACTCCCTACAACTCCTATCGGCAGCGCGCCCAGCCCACCGATGGTAAGCTGCGCTCTCTCTCTCTCTCTCTCTCTCTCCCCTCCCCCTACTGCCAGGCGGGGAGCTGCCTGCAGCCCCGGCATGACCGGGGTGCTATGCCCACATGACCCACTCTCTGCCCTGCAGATTACTCCACCGAGGAAAGCTACCAGCCCCGCGACTACCTGGCAGCCACCATGCAGTTCATGCCAGGTCACTTCGCCTGCCCCGTGGTGTGGAGCACCCTCATCCACGTGCACTCCCGTCTCAAGATGGGGCCCAATATGGGGGTCTCGCGAGGTGCGTACCGTCGGGGTCGACTGACTGCCCTGCTGATGCGGGCGGGCGGGCCCTGCCTTTCCCAGGCATCCAGCAGGCGGGGGTCTGAGCGGTGCCTGCCTAGGCCCCATGTCTGCACCGGGGGGCAGAGAGCTCAGTGGGGCAGTGGGCTGCAGAACAGAGCTCAGTGTCCCGTGTCTCCACAGCTATCCAGGCGCTACGCTCGGTGCTCAATGCTTTCTGTGTGGTGAACAGGAAGAACATGTTTGTCTACCAGGAGCGATCCACCAAGTCAGTCTTCTACCTCCGGTAAGGAGCCCCCTTCCCCAGCCCTGCCCCCGGTCGCCTTGTCCCTAGGCCGTGCCCCCCTGACCTGCGCCGGGGCTATCGCCCTGGATTTCTGGGCTCCTTGGGGCAGGGACGGTCTGTGTCTGGGCAGTGCCCTGCACATGCTACTGCAGCCCCTGCAGTGTCTGCACCATTTCACCAGTGGTGCCAGGCAGACTGGGTCCCTCCTGCCCGCCGCTGCCTGGCCCTCCACATGAAGACCCACTGAGCCTTCAGTAAAAACCCCACTGAACTCTTGCTCCTTTTCACTGACACCTTAATGCCCCGGGCCCCACCCCCTGGGCTGAGGCTGCTGCCTCACATTCCTCCCGTCCCTCTCTCCCTGTGCCCAGACTCTCTGAAACCACCCACAACGGGAAGGCGGGGGAAGGGGAGAGCACCCAGGGCTGCGTGTGCCACTCGCTGGCTCTGACGCGCAGTCAGGAGCCCATTCACATGGAGGATCAGACAGTAAGTCTGTGTTGCTCTCTGCCCTTGCGGGATCTGGGGCAGCTCCTCAGGGTTGTGGGGGGGGCGGGTCAGTGGGCTCAGCATGGGCGCACACTGGTGGTGGGCGCCGAAGGCCTGGGATACAGGGAGCAGCCCCATCTCCTCTCTGGCAGGCAGTTGTGGGTTTTGAGGTTTGTGAGGGGGTGCATGTGGGGCATGGGAGGGTTGGGGGGTACAGGTGGGGGAATTACAGGCAGGGCAGAGGGAAGTGTGGGGTAGGAGGGTTGTAGGTAGGGCAGGGGAGAACAAAGGGGGGGGAATTGCAGACAGGGTGGGGTGGGGGGGGTCATGTGAGCAGTGGCAGGTGCTGGAGCTTGCCAGAGCTCAGTGACTCCCCAGCAGTCCTACATGGGGCTGGCTCTAGGGGCTGTGGAAGCGGATGTGTCTAGTGTAGCCCCTTTGTTCCCCCCAGGGCTCGCGCTCCTCCCTGGACACAGCCTCCTGCCGCAGCGCGGACTCTGCCCGCCCCGTGGGCCAGGTGGACAGACACATCCAGCTCATGGTGCATGGTGTCGCCCCAGCAGGTGGGTCATGACCTCCTGGGGGAGAGAGGGCGCACAGGATCAATCACCCCCTACCCTGGGCAGTGGTGTGGGAGTGGCAGGGCTGGGCTGGGGCGCCCCCAGGGCAGCGGGCTGGGGAGTGGGCTGGGGGGCAGGATCATCCCCGGGGCAGCGGGGCTGGGGGGCAGGATCGCCCCTGGGTCAGTGGGTGGGGGGCGGGCTGGGCGGCAGGATTGCTCCCGGGGCAGCGGTTTGTGGGGGTGGGGGCGCAAGATTCTCTGCCCCGGCTGTTGTCTGAGCAATGCCTGGTGCTGGGGCTTGGAGTCAGCAGCGCCGCGTGGCATGAGGCATGTCTCGGGTCAGGGGGAACAGTTTATCCCTTGGCCCAGTGCCGGGGGGGGGGGGGGGGCTGCTTCCTTGTCCGTGCCGGGCCCTGTTCTCCCCTGGCCCCCCCAGCTGTCCTGGGCATCGATGCCAGATGGCCCCAGGGTCAAACCCCATGCACGACGTGCAGCCCAGACAGTGCCATGCCTCCCCCGGTCGGCGCCAGGGCTACTCCGACGGGAGCCGCTTGCTCTGGCACGTGGCCTCTTGGGGTTTGCTGTGACAGGCGGGTGCCCTGCTTGAGGGGCAGGGTGGGACCTCTGGGGGTGATGCCCCGAGGAGCATGTTGTCCTGGGGGCTGCTCTCACCTCTGCTTCTCCCCAGGGCCCGAGATCACAGACGAGCTGGTGAAGGTTCTGCGCAGGCGTCTGGATGAAGCCACCTTGGACATCATCACTGTCATGCTGGTGCGGAACTGCAAGCTGACCCCGGCCGACGTGGAGGTAACGTTTTCCCAGGGCCCACAGCCAGATCCAGACCCCTGCCACAGGCCAGGAGCCATCAGTCCTGCTATGCCCCCGCTGTCCCCCACCCCCAGGCCAGCCACTCTGCCTCTGCAGGGAACATCCACTGCCTGAGGCTGTCTCCTTGGCTGGGGTACCAGGCGCTGGGGTGGCGCAGGGCCCCTGCCAGGTGTCTGAGCGCTGACCCCCTGCTTCAGGCCATCTCTGGAACAGGGTGCCCATGAGCGCCCCGCGTACGTCCGCTGGGTCCTCGGGGAGTTCTGTGTGCAGCAGCACTCGGGGGGGCCTGTCTGATGCTGCCTCTCCCCGGAGTGCTGGGCCCAGGGATGAGCAGGCTTCCTCTTCACAGTTCATCCAGCCCCCAGGCTCTCCGCCCACAGAAGTCCTCCAGTTCACTCTGCCCCCAGCCTCTCTGCCCTGGCTCCCTGCTGTGGCCTGTTACCTGCGCCAGAACCTGCTCATCTTCCTGCACACCCCCAAGTACACCGACAGCAACGTAGAGCACCACTTCAAGGTGAGGGGCTGGGGCCCTGCGTGCGGCCGTGTTCCCACATGGACTGGGGGTGCATCGGAGCAGGGCTCCGGCTGGGTAGGTGCCACCTGCTGCAGAGCGTGCAGGTCTGTGGCTGTCTTGCTGCACTCAGAGGCAGCGGCCGAGTGGTCAAGTCTGACGCTTCGCTCCGGAGCCTGAGGAGAGTGAATTCCCATCCAAGGAGATGAGCCCCCTGGGAGCGGTTGGTGCAGGCAGCACCGCCGGGTGCTGGTTCCTTACCCTGCAGTCACCCCGCACTGGGCCTTGTCCCCACGCACAGGCCGAGGCCCGGGGGGAGGGGTTTGAGGTACTGGGAAGCTGCGGGCAGGGGGGTGACCCAGCGGACAAGGAGGATGGGGAGTAGGAGGGGCCCAGCTGCAGCACTCATCTGCGTTGAGCTAAGTTGATGGTCCTGTTCCCGGCTGTCGCCGTGGAGACCCCCCCGCCACGTGTGTCTCTCTCTTAATTCTGACAATGCCCCGTGGCTCTGTCTCCTGGCCCCCACTGAGCCAATGCCTCTGGCCAGCCGTGCCACACCTACCGAGTGAGCAGGGCTGCTGTGCCAGCCTCCACGTGGGCGCTGAGCCTGCCCCTGGGTGTGCTGGGCTCTGGCTTCCTGGGTGTGCTGCCATGTGGCTCCGAGGGCTTCATGCCCTTAAGAAAGGCTCAGACTCCAGAGCCCGGCCTGCAGCCCCGCCCACTCCGCATCAGGGCATGGAGGTGGGTTGGCGGGTGGTGGAGAGTTCAGTGCCCGCTGACCCCCAGCAGCACTGCTTGGCTGGCAGGCTGTCTGCTCCCCTCCCCTCCAGCTGTGGGGCCTGGCAGGTTGACAGCCATCCTAGGCAGCTCAGTGGCCCGGCAGCCTTTCTGGACTTGTGGCTGAGGGGGTGATGCCACCAGCATGCAAGGCAGGTTGTTCGGCACCAGCCCAGGGCCCATCGAGTCCCAGCGGCTGGTAGATGATGAGGGCTGAGCA
Source organism: Trachemys scripta elegans (assembly GCF_013100865.1). Lineage (NCBI taxonomy): Eukaryota > Metazoa > Chordata > Testudines > Emydidae > Trachemys > Trachemys scripta. The sequence continues at coordinate 108,610,170 of NC_048305.1, read as the reverse complement.
TGGAGGGCAGGGCTGAAGCAGATGGGGCAGGCTCAGGGTTAGCAAGGGACCTGCCCATGTGGCTGGAGGCAGAGCGCTTACAGTGGGTGAAGCCACGCTGGGCTGGCACGCGCCCGCCCCTGCGACAAGGCTCTGCTCTCCTGCTGATGTGGCTGAGGCCGCCTCCCGTCGCTCAGTGGGGTGCTTACCCTGGCACGCCCTTCACCCTTCTCCTTCTCTGCTCCCCAGCACTACTTCCAGCAGGGTGGCAGTCCCGACCTAGATCTCTACCTGTACAACAAGCCTGGTGGCCAAGGCACTGGCGGCAAAGGTACTGGGGCGCTGGGCTCTCTGGCATTGGGGGAGGGGCTGAGCAGCAGGGAGCTGCTTTCTCGTGCTGAGCGTCCCGCAGGGATAGGAGGGCAGCACGTGCCCTGTGTGCAGAGTGTGGATGTGGGACCATGGGGATCATCTCTTCCCTGGGGAGGCCTCCCAGGGAAAAGCCCCGCCATGGCAGTTGGGGCCCAGCACAGCTTGGAGAGGGTCCCCTGCCCCATTCCTTCCCGTTGGAGCAGCGTTGCTGCAGTGCAGCTCTGGGGCTGGCTGGAGGCCCCTTGGACATGGCCGAGCAGCAGAGCAGTAGCCCTGATGTGCTATTCTCCGAGGGCCCCAGTGTGCCCTGCCCCTCAGTAGCCCAGGTCATTGTTCACCCAGCTCTGGGGTGACACACAGCTGGGTTCCAACAGGTAGGAGCATGGGGTAACCCTCGGGGTTCAGGGTCTTGGGTGGGGAAGGGCAGGCCCGCTGGGTGCAGGCGCCTGGCGATGGGGACCCTTGAGCACCGTAGGTACTAGCTGCTGAGGATTCGTTGTGGGTGCAGTGTCCTGCCCCCTCTCGTGGGCTGTTGGAGGAAAGCTTGCCCGTCCTGTGCTTCGTGCTGGTCCCTTGTGCCCCTCCCCTGCTGGGTGGTAATGTCCCATCTCTGTGTCTGTCTGTGGCGAGGCTGGTGTGGCCCTCGGTGGCCTCTGAATGCTCTTCTGTTGTGTAGGAACCATGTCGGACCTTGTGCAGCACCTGTTTCCGCTCTCCCACTTTCAAGGTAGCACCTGTGGTTCGTGTTGCACTGAACCTCTTCCCCTCCCCCCACCTGGCCCCTCTGTTCCTGCCATGGACTGGCTGGGTTGTATTGTGGCTTCAGCGCTGGCTCGTGGCTGTGTGACTCCAGGCTCCCTCTTCCCAGCTGCCTGTGGGGTCAGTGAGCAGGAGGCTGCTGCTGCCTGGAGCCACAACCCTCAAATCCCCTGGAGAGAGAGTTCTGCTGCTGGCCCCCTGCCCCTAGCTCAGCCCGGGGAGCACTCTGCAATGGGAACACATCTCCTGCCGCCAGGGCACCCTGCAGGCAGTGCCCACAGGGTACAGGCTCCCTCCACGGCTATGTCCACAAGGCCCCGAGGGGTCACCCTGCACCCCAAGACCCAGGTGGCTGCATTGGGGGGTTTATAGTGGACAGCATCCCTGGTGTGATGAGGCTGGGTGGAGGGGATCCAGTGCGATGGGGCTGGGTGAGTGCTGCGGTCTGGCCAGCACTTCCAGTGGGAAAGGGGGGAGGAGGGGACAAAGCCCCAATCTCCGTCAGTGTGGATCTGGGCGGAAATCCTGTCAGGAAGTGGGGGGACCATGATCTCGGTCGCTGTCTGTCTAGGCTGTGCCTGAGAGTGGGAGAGTAGGTTTCCAGTTTCAGCTGGGCCTTAGATATCATCACACCAGCAATGGATTAAGGCTACGATTTTCTTATGGAAGTCACGAGACCTCTATGACGTCAGCCTGCGGCGGCTGGGAGCTGCAGGGTCCACCCGCGGCATGAGGCAGCAGGGGAACCCCGAAGCTCCTGGCTGCTGCAGGTGGCAGGGGGGACCCTGCATCTCCCGGCTGTGGAGGGGAGGGGCACAGCTCCAAGCTACCGCAGGCATCAGGCCCAGCCACAGCGGGGCCCCCCACAGCTGCCATGCCCAGTGTGGGGACCCCGCAGCTGAGCTCCCCTCTGCTCTCATAATGGGACTGGCAGCGTTGGCATGTGGTGGACCCCAGCCTGTTCCCCTGCTCCAGAGCATTGTGCCTGGATCCTGGCTGGCCTCTCATGCTGGGGCAGCCCGTGGGAACCAGCCATCTGCCTGGGGCAGGCGCTTGCAGAATGGGCCTGGGGAATTAGGCAGGTCACAGAGCTGCACGGCTAGCCCGGCCCCAGGTAGGGGGTAGCAGCCCTCCTGATGCAGGCAGACAGGGACCAGCCCTGGGTACTGTGTCCCATTCAGGTGTGCATGCGTCGGGGGGATGGAAGGTTCAGGAGTCCCAAGGAGGACTCGTGAGCTGGAAAGCCTGCCTGCTCATGAGAGACTAAAGGAGCTCAGTGCGTTGGCGAGAGAGAGAGAGAAGGGGTGACTGGAGCACGTCTGAGCACCATGGGGTGGAGCCGTGTGTTCCGCTAGCAGAGGGCTCTTCAGGCTGGCAGACTGAGGCCGAACGGGCTCCGGGGCGGGAAGCTGAACTAGACAATGCTGACTATAAACAAATTCAACTTCGGACATAATTAGCCATTGCTCTAGCTCAGACCAACGTTCTGGGCTGGCTCCAGGAATCCCCGGGGAGATTCTCTCTGGCCTGCTACGCGCCTGGTCAAACTGGATGATGATCATAGTCCTCGATGAACGTCTCTCAGCACCCACCTTGCTGGGAATCTGCCACCGACGCTTCGGTGCATGTCCTAGGCAGGGCGGGCTGCAGGGACCCTATCCGAGCGCTCTGCTGCCAGCCCAGACTGCAGAGCTCTGACATGTGGGCACCAGGAAAAGGCACCTCCTCAGCACCTCTCTGGGCTGCCAAGGTGGGCGCTGTGCTCTGGAGTGTGTGGAGCCCAGCCCCCAAGGACGATAACCTGCCGTTCAGCAGACTCCTGCTCCGCTGGAAGCATCCCCCCGCCCCCTGGAAAAGGGGTCGCTGCCTCCAGTGCTGAGTGGGGGCAGGCCACGGCCACCTGCTGCCGTCCCTGTGTGACCCACTCTCCCAGCTGAGTCGCTGGCACCCATGAGAGTGACTTACTGCTCTCTGCAGGGGAGGGCGTTACCTTCCTGCGAGATGGATTGGGGCAGGGCCCTGTGATGGCCCCCATTGCTGGCATGTAACCTAGTGCATGGGTCCTGCGTGCGTTCACATGCCAGCAACTGTGCAGCGACTTGCCTGTCTCAGTGCCCTTAAGTGCAGGTTCCTGGGCCACCTTGCACATACTGCCCCTAGGAGGGATCTTGCCCTTACCCAGCCAACTTCCCCGCACCCTCTCCCAGTTGCCAGGGCCCTCCTGGTGGCCCACGGGGAGCCATCTCCATCTCCAGAGACACGGCAGTGGGGGGACCCCACACAGGACGATGTGCAGTGGACACAGTGCTCTTAGCCTCCTTACTGCACCGGCGCTTCCTGCATGGACTGCTCTCCGCTCTTTGGCTGTTCGGAGAGCTGCCCTGGGAAGCAGTGTGGGGCTGGGTAGGGCTAGGAGGGGTTGGGTGGCTGAGTTATGGTCCCAGGGCTGGGCTGTCTCACCTGCTCCTGTTGCTGCTGCTGCTGCTGCTGCCTTCCCTCCCCTCGCCCCCCCCCCGCCCCCCCGGGCGGGTGCCCCTGGTTCCGATGGAGACTGCGGACCCCTGGGGACGAGGCCTCTGGCTGTGTGTGGCACAGTGAGGCCGATTGAGGGTCTGGCTCCTGCCATACAAAGAACTTACTGCTTTATACCCTGAGCCCAGAGCCCCTCACTCTGTCTGCCCCTGAGGGGGTAAAACCCCCAGGCCACGGCTCAGCTCTTCAGAGCGAGGCTGCAGGCCTGGGGCCTTCCCCAGCATCATCACCAGGAGCTACAGGTCCTGCAGCACTACTGAAGAGTGTTGGATGCTGGCATGGAGAGGAGCAAGGACACACAGCCCTGCCCCGGGAGTGGGGAGGGCATGTCCTAGCCAGGATGCTGCGGGGACGTCCAGGAGCACACTGAAGGGCATGGGGAGCTGGTGCAGCATTCAGGGGGGTGGGGGGGGGGGGATGGGGCGTCGAGGGCAGCATAGCTGGACTCCTTGCACCAGCCAACAATACAAATGCAGCATGATGGGTACATGACCCACACGCACCTCCTCAAGGCATCATGTGGGCATCTGTAGCCCATCCCCTTTGCTCCCCAGGCCAGGGACCCTGTCTGTCTGCACCGGGCACTCCTGTGCAGCTGTGTAAGTGTGGGAATGCTAGAGTGGCAGCAGGACAGACCCAGCTGTATGCCAGGGGGTGGCATTTCCCTCTTGGCCGTGGGCACTGGCTGCAGTGGCAGCTCTCGGCAAGGGCCCAGAGTCCCTGTGGGCTGGGGGTGTCCAGTGCAGGGTTGACACACAGTCACTCGGGCTCTCCTCTCCTGCAGGAATTGCGTGCATTGCTCTGTCGTTCGTGGATGAGCGTGACAGCCCCCTCTCACTGGCGCACTGGGAACAGTCTAGTTCCCTGAAGCTGCCCCCGTCCCCACCTGGCACAGACCTGCTGCAGGACGCAGACTTCGAGAGCCTCACTGCAGTCAGCAGGCACCATGCTGAGCCCGGCACCCTCCAACCAGGTGGGAGTGCGCATGTTCTGTCCTGGAGCCGCTGAGCAGCTGCCTTGTCCCTGTCCCTGAGCCTGGGCAGGAGCTGCAGCCTGACGGGGGAGCTCTGGGCACCATGGGCAGTGGGCTCAAGGCTGTGTGTGGGTGTGGGGGGGGGGGCTGTGGTGGTGGGGCCCCTCCAGCTGTGTCTCCGGGATGGCTAGAGCTGAGGAGGGCCTGCTGTGCTAGGGGAGAGGGCATCATGTGGCCATGGGTGTCTCTGAGCCTTGGGGGGATCATCCCTCTGCAGGGGCCGTGCAGTTCTGGTGACTCCCCTCTTCCCGCAGCTGCCTGCACCCTGGTGCGCTTGGACGTCTGGGAGAAAGGGAACATCAGCCCCCTGCAGCTGTCGGAGAAGCTGCGCAGCGCCGTGCGCCATGCCCTGTGCGATGCAGTCATGGAGTTCCGAGTGCTGCCGGCCCCACTCTGTGTGGAGGCCGCCTGCCCGCCAGAGGAGCTAGGCAGTGGCGGTAAGCTCTGGGGCAGGATTGCTGCCATCTGGCTGTGGGGTCTCTTCTGGGTCTTCTCATCACAGGCAGCTGTGTCCTGGAGCCCAAGGGGGTGGGATGGGCCCCAGTCCAGGAGCCAATGGGAGACTGGCCCCTTCTCCTTGGCCAGGGAGATGCTGCTCCGGCGCTGGGTCCACGGCCTCTGCCCAGGTTCTGATGTGCACTCTGTCTGCAGGAGGCCTCCGGAGGACCATGTCGGAGACCAAGGGGCTGGCTCTTCCTGCGGGCAGTGCTGGTGCCAGTAGAGTGCCCCCGCCCCCTCTGCACTTCGCCTCAGCCCCCAGCTCTAGTTCCGGCGAGCCAGTCACGCCCACAAACAAGATGGGGCGCCGGAGCTTCTGGGACATGCTGGTACAGTCAGAGGGACGTGGGCTGTAGCAGGGTGCTCAGACTGAGTCCTGCCCCGGGGCTGCGGTCACAGCGGGGCCTGGGAGGGGAAGAGCTGGCTCTACTGGATGGCAGTGGTGGGGACGGGTCTACAGCTGGAAGCTAGCTGGGATGGGTGGGCAAGGGGAGCTCAGAGCTTTGCCTCTCTCCACCACTTCACCCCCTCTCGTGCCCCCTGTCCCCCAGAGTAAGGCCGACTCCTCAGAGCTGGGCAGCCCCAAAACCACTGACGACATCGTGCTGGAGCGGCCAGAGGAGAGTCGCACCCGGCGCCGCCACAAGACCGAGAGCGTCAAGCAGCACCTGAGCCAGGAGCGCGCTTCCGCCACGGCCGAGCTGGAGCAGGCCCAGAGGCAAGTGCCCCCGGCGCTCCCTGCACGGCCGGCCGGCTGTACCCACAGCAGCCCGGGAAGGCGCGCGGTTTGGCGCTGTGCGTGGCAGGACTCGGAGCAAGAGGGGCCTTGGCCCACCGGGCCCGAGGCTTGTGGCGACCCACAGGGGCATTATGCATGGACAGGGAGTGGCCAGACATCACCATGGGCGGGGGGGGGGGAGCACCACCATTCCCTCATCCCTCTAGCTTCTGCTTTGCACTGCCCCTGACGTCTGTCTCTGGCCTCGGCTGCATAACCAGTACCCTTCCCCCACAGGCGCCAAGTCTGGCAGCTCCAGGAAGGGGAAGTGGGCACCATGCACCCGCTCTTCAGTCAGACCTGCCGGCAGTGGATGGCGTTCATGAGTCGGCTGGGTATGTACCACGGGCCCATCTCCCCTGCCTCCCAGGATGGGCCTGGAATGGGGCTCTTCTCCCCGAAGCTTTGCCTGTAGTCCCTGTGTAACCATTCCTTCCTCCGGCCCACGCTGACCCCACCCTGTGCCTCTAACCCAGCATGTAAGTGCTGTTTGTTTCCTTAAAGGCACCATGTGCCCGGGGTGTGGTGTAAGCAGTAACATGGCCTCCAACAGATGGGCCTGTGCTGGTCAGCCAGTGCCTAGTGCTGCACACGGCGGCCTGGGAGACCTGGTCACTCTCCCCAGCCCATCAGGAGGGCTCAATGTGGGAGGCGTCTGCAGCCACAGGGCTCCTGCCAGAGGGGAGAGGCCGGAGCCCAGGCCTCACACAATGCGCTGGAGATTCGGGCCCTGTCCAGCTCTGGAGAGGAGAACTGTTCCTTGGGAATACCTGCCTGAGATCCTCGCAGTCCATGCCCTCTGGCTCTGCCAAGGGCGTCCCCACTAGAGTGCTCACGAACGCTCTCTGAGAACCCGGCAGAAGGCCAGCTCCCTCTGCTCCCAGCAGGCTGCTTTGTAGCTGGGTATGTCTGTGGCTCATGCCGCTTCTCCTGTGCGGGGCAGGGTGTCCTTCGGTGCAGCAGTGCTCGGTGGAGATCGTCTCCCGCTTCCTGCTCGGCTCCATCCTGGAGGAGGTGGTGAGCCTGGTCACGGCCCTGGCAAGCGACACCGTTGTCAAGGTGTTCCAGCAGCACTGGTGAGTGTTGCGCTGGGGGGATCGGCCGTGGGGTTGGGAGAAGGGCCCAAGGAGCTTGGCTAGGAGGTAGGGTGGGGGGTCACTGGCAGGGATTGGGTGGGGTGGCTCCTGGCGGCCAACACTTTGTGTGGTGCTCTCCCCTGCAGCTGCCCTCGGGGCGCCGCCTTCCTTCCATACAACCCCCATCAGAGCTCCAGTCCTCGGCCTGCAGCCATCCGACATTTCATCCTGCTGGGACGCAACTTCCATCAGTGGCGCTCCAGCACTGAGCAGGGTGAGTGCGGGCCGGGTGCAGGCATTCCGTGGGCCTGGGGGGCAGCCAAGGGGGCCCCAAGCTAGCAGTGCTGGGAGAGGGCAGGCGCCCAGGCAGAAACTTCTTGTGCCCAACTCCGTGCCCTCAAGGCTTTTGTTCTCAGACTCGCTCGTGGCCCGTCTGGCTTGTCTCCAGGTGGGACTCAGGCTTGGGCAATACAGGCTCTACCCCAAGCAGTAGTTCCCTCTCTCCCAGTCCGCCCGAACACACCACGTGGCACATCCTCCAGGAGGAGCCATTGCTCTGTGACACGCTCCAGGCAATGCGTGTGGCGCAGGCTGTGCCAGGCACCCCTCAGCCCAGCACCGGGCGGCTGCTCCAGCCCAGAGCAATGTGCGGTGTCTGAGCAGCGGGTAACTTTCCTGGGCCAGGGCCCCCCGAGGAGTTTTATCCTGTCTCTGCTTTGCCGGAATCTCGCAGTGCAGCAAGTGGGTGGTGCGCCGTACGGAGAAGGGAAGGCCAGGCCCATTCCTCCTCCTCACAGACAGGCCCTACAGAGACTGCAGGGAGAAACAAGCTGGCGCCCCTGGGGAACATGCTGTGCTGGTCCCAGACATGCTGCTCCTTCATCAGAGTGGTTAGCTGGCTCGGACGATGCCCACCCTGGCTGGCCTCCCGTGGGGGTTCTGCCCTTAGTCCCCCGTCCCCTTGGGCAACACTTAATGCCCATGTGGGGCGAAGGGAGGGGAGTGAGGTCCCAGCGAGACCAGCTCGGAGCTGGTGCTCAGCAGAATGTGGAGAGCAGCGAGAGGAACTCCTCCAGCATCGGCTCTATCAGAACTTCATCCTCTGCTGAGAGAATCACGGGGGCCTGCTGCTCGGGGAGTGGGTGGGTGTATGTGCGCCCAGGGTCCGGTCCTTCCCATTAAAATTCGGGCCTGGTCTCTGGCTGGCTGCAGAGCTCTGGGGCTCTGACTGTATCAGCACCCAGGGGTGCGGCAGCCAACACTGGTGGTCAGCTCATGCAGTCTGCAGGAAAGCTCTTCGGGAAGGTTTGACCCTCCCATCATGTGCCCAAGACCCTGACGGAGCCAGGGCAGACAAGGCCTGATGTTCCTGACTAGAAACCACATCTGCTTCCCGAGAAGGGCCAAGCCCAGTGCCCTACAGTGGCCTGAGCAGGTTTTGCCATCAGCTCCCCTCCAGCCCTCTGGGTGGGCTCCCCGCACAGGCTGGGCACTTTGCAGCTGGGCACCTTCACTCTTGCAGGGCACTCTTCCAAGCCACGCCCACAAAATAAGCGCTGCCCATGAGTGTCCGCCAGCGTGGTGCTGCTTGTGGCAGATGTCCCACACAGGACTGCGCAGCGCCCGAAGCTGCCCTGGGTTCCCCATGGCGGGGTGTGCACATGCCCCTGGGCCTGGCACCTTGGCTGGGGAAAAATAAAATGGCTTCCCAGCCCCAGCCAGTCGTGGCTCCAGAACGTGGCCACCCGCAGGAAATTGCGCAGGTCTGTGACCCGCTCGCACGGGGGATGAAATAGTGAGCAATGCTGATGTCTCGGCGATCATCACAGGCAGAGGCGCTAACCCCTTTGCGCTGTGCAGACCCCTTTCCGCAGCAGCTGCGCAGGCGTCATGGCGTTGAGGTTTTCCTACGAGCTGAGAGTGACAAGTGAGAGCAGCTTGGGAGAGGTGGCGCTGCACGGTACCAGCCTGACCCGAGCCCTGCTCCTGTCTTGCCTGAGCTCTCCGCCTTAGCCCTGCCTGGAGTCAGGGATGTGCCCATCTTTGGCTGGGGGTGCTCCCATTCGCCTATGCTGTCATGGTCCCTTCCCGCCCATGTCCTGACTAGACCCCAGAGCAGGTAGCGCTGGCTGGGCTGGATCCTGCCCAGGCTCGGGGAGCTGACATTGTCCTCACCAAGAGCAGGTGTCAGTAGGTTGAAAGTCTCTCGCTGGAGTGATGAGCTGGCGCTTGGGCCTCGCCCCGCCCAGTGGAAGGGCCAGCTGCAGGCTGTCTCCGGGCCTTTGTGCTGGAGTAGAAGCGAGTGGCTGTGCGAGTGCTCATGCCACGGCGGGGAACACTGCACGTGCTGCTAATCTGACCGGGTTCAGCCACGGGGCTGTCCTGATCCCAAGGGCTGCAGACACAGGAGACCTGCAGCCAGCTGAGGGGCTGGGCGCTGTGCTGCTGTGGTTTGCCAGTGTGCCCGCGTGGCTCTAACACTAGTGCCCTGAGCGCTCGCCCTCCCTGGGAGAGGCAGGGATCTGGGGTGGCTGTTGCCTAGGAAGTGGGGAAGCCAGGAATAGCTGCTTCCCAATGCTTTTCAGACTGAGGCAGGGCCTTGGGTGCAGCATGGCCAGGGCACTGCTCTGGCAGGGCACCCTGGGCTTGGCCTCATGGAGGGTCACCCCAGCATGGCGGGTAGGGCCAGCTCCCTTTCCCTGCGATGTCAGCACAGGGAGGGGGTGTGGCTAGGATGCCCTTAGCTCAGGACTGGGTGGGAGGGAGGGGGCCTTGGCTCCACCCAGGACTTGGCATGGCAGTATCACAGGGGCCCTGGGCTGTGCTGCTCCATAGTGGCTGGTCGGCATCATGCTGCTTTGGGGACAGGGCTGGGGAGCACCAGGGGAGTGCTCCCTACAGCTTGGTGGCACTCAACGTTTGGTCGTTCCCTACCTCCCCACTGAAATGTACCCACCTCTGGTATCAGACATGGGCACAGAACCCTGCCGCCTAGGATCTCAGTGCTGAGGGTGGGGCGTGGGCTGTTGCCGCTGCACGGCCCAGCCTGCTCGACGCGAACACTGGCATGCGGGGTTGGGGATTAGACTGGAACTTACGGTGCAGCCCTCCTGGCCAGCTGGGTCTTGGCAGGCTGCAGCGCTGATACACTCCAGCTGGTTCCCGGCTAGTTGCTGTCATGGGCCTCCTTCCCGAGGACAGGGGGTCTGTGGCACCCAGGTTCCTGCCGACGCCTCCCTGCGGGGTACGGGCAGTGAGCAGCAGGAAGACACAGGGTGGTTCTCTCTGGTCTCTTTCAGCCCACAAGGGGCTCCAGCACTTCGAGGCCATGGAGCTGAGCTTGGCGGAGAAGGGCTCCAACTCCAGCCCCTCGCTGGCCCCGCGGCAGAGATTCCTTCTCCTGGAGATCCTTGACAAGAAGGTGAGCACAAATCCAGCCTGGCCGTGCAGCCTCTCCGGGCAGGGGCTGTGGGTGAGGGCAGCCTGGCCTGGCTCCTCACAGGGCCCTGTGTAACAGTGGGATGGGCAGTGCTGGGCAGCTGCCTCCGTCTGCCCTTGCGTGGCAAACCCCGTGGGCTTCGTGTGGCCTGGTGCTGCCACCCCCTCCAGCCGGGCATGCTGATAATAGCCTTGGTGGCTTGCCAGGGCCAGCCTGTGCTCCCAGGCGCTTTGCAGTCGGCAGCTGTGGGCCCTTGTGCTGCAGAGCAGGTGTGAACACCAGGATACATCACCGTGGTGATCGGCTGGGCGCTGAGGTGGTGCTATGCTCCCCCCCACACACACACATCCCGCATCCTGTAGGGGAAGCCGGCTGGTGGTGCAGCAGCCTGGCCATGGCTCAGCGGGTGCGGGCCTCCCCCAGCAGAGCTCTCACCATCTCCCTTCCCCTCTAGCTGATGCTCTACACCTACAACTGGTCCCCGGACCTGGGCAGCTCCTTGAACAGCTCACTCACCCGCCTGCTGCAGTGGCAGAATGCCCGCTCCCACATCGTGCATTGCCTCCTCAGCCAGAAACTGGGGCTCTTCCACCACTACTGCTACCTGGACACACCCTGGCATGAGGACAGCAAGCAGGTAATGGCACTGCCAGCCCCACCATGCTTTACCCTTGTAGCTCCCACCGGGGCCGCTCACAGATCACCACGAGTGTCTGTACGGCCACAGTTCTGTTCGGCAATTCTAACCCAGAGCCTGTCCGCAAACACAAGGCACGTGCTGGCTCCCGACAGCCTTGGTTACTACCTGTCGGGTAACCCCAACACACTCCCAGTCCCGAATCCCCCCCAGAAATGCGCGCGCTGTTCTGTCCAGCCCTCTTCTGGGCCGTCCGGATAGGTCCCTTGTTCCTGCACGGGAACAACATACAGCAGCTTGCTGCCTGCAGTGGAGCTACCCACACAGCTCACAGCATGGAACTCATTTTGATTACAGAATAAAACCAGTTTCTTTAGCAACAGAAGCTAGGACTTGAAGTCAGTACCAGTAATGAGGCATTAAAGTCAGAAGTGGTTACAAGAGAAATAAAGATAAAACCGATTCTAAACTTAAACTAGCCTTGGTTCAAGATGAAGTTCTTACCACAGGTTTTCAGTAGCAATGCTGACCAAGTTTCAGGTCAGGCTCTGCTCCGAAGATCTGCGGCTCTTTCTGCTCTCTTAAGTGAAAAGAGAGAGAGAACTTGGGGTGGTTTTGTCAGTCTCCTTTTGAAGTGCATTTTCCGGAGAGTGACCCCTAGATAAAAATCTTTTGGGCTCAGAGAAAGGAGACATGGAGTCTGGTGGGAAAGAGGTTTCATGCCGTTGTTTGCTAAGATGCAGAATCTGTTTGGCAAGGAAGCGGGTCAGGAACAAAGAATGGCTGCTTGAGAGGTGATGGCTAAGGCAACGTTTTAGTCACAGGTATTTTTAGTAAAAGTAATGGTCAGGTCACTGGCAGTAAACAAAAATTCCTGGCCTGTGACCCTTCCATGACTTGTACTAATATACCCCTACTAAATCTTGGGAGCTCGCGGGGATACCCTGCTGCTGCTGCGGGGGGGTTGGCAGGCTCCCTGCCTGGCTCCGCATGGCTCTCTGGAAGCAGCAACATGTCCCTTAGCTCCTAGGTGGAGGCATGGCCAGGGGTCTCTGCACACTGGCTTCGCGGCGCCCATTGGCCGGAAACAGCAGCCAATGGGAGCTGCGGGAGCAGCGCCTGCAAGCGGAGGCAACACATGGAGCCACCTGTCTGTGCCTCCGTTCCTAGTAGCTGACGGAGGGACATGTCGCTGCTTCCGGGGAATCCCCCGAGGTAAACGCCAGCCGGAGCCCTCACCCCCTCCTGCCCCAACCTCCTGCCCCAGCCCTAAGCCTCCTCCCACACCCAAATTCCTGCTGGGGTGGGGTGCAGTGGCCCGAGACTGCCCCAGCAGCGGCCAGTGCAGCTGACCCAGGGCCTGCCAGAGCTGCTCAGGGGGCCCCCAGATCAGCCGTACTGACCGCTCCAGCAGTCCCAGGAAGTCATGGATTCCATGACCTCCGTGACGAACTTGCAGCTTTAGTGATGGCCCATCAACTTCGGTGACACCTGTCTAGAAGCGTCAACTTGTCTGTTGTCTTTGAGAAACCCGTTTACCCATTCCTCAGACTTGTCTGGTAAACACGTCAGTCATGATTCCAACTCCTGTTCATACCTTTACGTGTAATGTTGCCACGTGCATTTCACCATGATATTACTGACCAGCAAGTGATGTTTTCACCAGGCATGTTCCGTACACAAATGACTACACTGGTGTGGAGGGTGTGAATCCAGGGTTCCATCACACTCTTTTTCTTTTTAAGACCCCACTGAAGGGAGCGATGGGTGGAATAGCTCATTTCCTCATTGTTTTGTTCAACAATTAGACCTAACATCCAACATACCAATTTTGGTCCATTGATTTCTGATCCCACCCTGTTCTTGTTCACCAGGCGTGATCTTAACACATCCTCGAATTCTATCAGGAGACCCTTTTGTTGGGATTAATTCAGCGCGTCTCCCTTTGGCACCTTTTCCCGCCAACTGGTTCTTATGAACTTTCACTCACTTCTTATGGCTGAGCTTGCGGTTCGGGTACAATTATCACAGCAGCAGGGGCCAAGGGCATGAAACTGGGAGGGGTAGGCCGTGCCAGGCTGGGGAACCCGCTGCCTATGGCAGGGGCCACGTTAGAAGTAGGACTGGGCAGAGCCCTGGGACTAGGCTGTGGGGACCTGTCCCTGTTAGGCAAGGTCTAGAGGGGCGTTCAGGGGCTTTCCCAGCTCTCTGATTCCCACTCCCAGGCTCACAGTGAGGGGGGTCTCAGGGCTGTCTCTTGCTTACGTAGGAGCCAAACCCTTTCCTGAACTCCACCCTGGAGGTGGATGCCCTGATCCGGAGCTCGAGCCCTCCTCCCAACAAGGAGCAAGGCCGGCTCAGCAGCTCTACGCGCAGCCTGCCGTCCCTGCACTTCCCCCCTGACATGATGCCCTTTGACGAGGCTCTGCGAGATGTCACCGCCCTCAAGAGCGTCCCCCTTGGCCCAGAGCTGGGGCCACGTGACCCAGTGTCTTGGCATGGTGCCCAGTTCCTGGAAATCAAGAGCCTGGAGAGGAGAGGTAAAGGGGGGGGCCCCCCAGCTGGTCCAGCCCGGGGCACTGGTTTCTGGGGATGCGGGTGCTCACAGCGACGGCATTTCAGCCTCCACTGCTTTCCAGCCCTGGCCTCTCCCAGCAGGAGTGTGAGGAGCCTGGCCCGCACTTCAAGGGGGGTTGGAGGCTTTACTCTGTGGGGGGGGGGGGGCCGGGGGGAGCCGGGGGGGGGGGGGGGGCCTGGCTCTGGCTCCAGCACCCATGGCCGCTCCTTTCCCTCTCAGAGCTGGAGAAGCAGATGAAGATTGAGAATCTCTTTGTGACGTGGCAGCAGAGATCAGCACAGTCCAACATGCCCATCGGTGTAAGTGCCGCCCTGCTCTGACCTGGTCACTGCCCCCAGGGGTGGCTGGGGGCATAGGGACATGGGGGGAGGGGAGGTGTTGCCCCAGGGGTGGGGGGTCCTGCATTGGGACTGGTGGGGGGTGGAGGGGTTGCAGAGCCAGTGGTCCCCCTGGGCAGGTGAGCAGGCGGGTTGGCCCGGAAGGGCAGGACTCCCTGCATGGGACTGGGGGAGAAGGGGGCTCCCGTGGGCCACCTCCTGAAGCTGTGCCCCTTGTACTGTGCAGCTGGCAGACCTGGAGACCCTGAAGCAGTCCTCGCGCCTGGTTCACTACTGTGCCACACCACTGCTCTTCGACCCAGCTTTCCGGCAGCAGATCCAGGCCGACCAGCAGGCGAAGCTGGAGGGGAAGGTGAGCGACTCACCAAGTGTGCTGTGACGGGGCCCACCCTGTCTGAGCTGCAGCCTTGTCCCAGGGAGGGAACCAGCTTCCCTAGAGCTGGAGGAGGGGCCCTGCCCCAGCTGTGCAGGGCCAGGCCACTGGGCTAGAACCAGCCGGGCAGTTCCTGTGTTCCAGCACTCGGGGGCAGCAGCTGAGCAGCTATCAGCCAGCAGGTCCCTCTCTCCTCGGGCAGGGCAGCGCCTGCTGGCCGTTCTCTACCGCAGGTGCTAGCTGCCCCAGCTCCCTTGTCTTTCAGAAGCGCCATCGCTCGAGCGACTCGACGGCGTCGGGGCGGGACCGGAGCCACAGCTGCGACTCGGCAGAGGTGCTGCCCTGCAAGCTGAAGGAGGAGCCCTGGCTGCAGGAGATGTGCAACGCCTTCCTGCAGCAGTACATCCAGTACCTGCAGAGCATGGGTTTCATCCTGGTGCAGGTGCGGCCCCCCTCGCCCGCCCGCAGGTCAGTGTGATGCCGAGCCCCCCACCCTTGTGCAGAGCGACGCCCAGGCAGGCAGGGCATGCTTGCAGGGTGACTCTGGTCAGCTGACTTTGTTCTGTCTGCTTTGCAGTAGCACAAGCCGGATCCGAGCTCCGGCATTCCTGGGCACTGAGGGGAGAGGCTCCTTCTCCTACAAGCCCAAAGCAGATGGGAGTCCGAAGGTGAGAGCTGAGTGTTAGGGCGGGCATGGGTCACTGCTCCGCTCACATGCCTGCTCTTGGCTACTCACCAGGCTGCTGTGAGCAGAGCCAATCACGGGATCTTGGAGGTTCTACGCGTCCCTCTCCTGGGGCCCCTGGGCATGCCCTCGGCATGCCCGTCCAGGATCTAGCCCCCTCTTCTGACAGCTGCAACCCAGCAGTCCCCTGCCCAGTCCCTGGACCCAGTTCTGACCCTTCAGGCTCCTTCCACAGCTTATTCATCCCCTCTCCCAGAGCTCCAGCTTGGGGGCGTGTTCTGGGCCCAGGTGCCTCTCACGGGGCACGTGAATAGTGTAACACACAATGCAGTGTGATGCTCTGTTTGTCGCACAAGGAAAATCTGCCTGTAGGAGACTGAGGGAGCCCAGTCTGCAGTGGTGAGGGGAATTGGTCATGGCTGCCATCCCACCTGGGGAGGAGAGCTCCATAGCAGAGGGCTCTTCTGGTGGCTGGGAGTGGAAGCGAGACCACCCAGACTAGAAATAAGGCACAAATGAAGCTGTGAAGTTGATTAACCATCAGAGCAACTCACCCAGGGATGTGGGTGGAGTCTCCCGCACAGTCTCTTCACCCAGACCGGGAGTGTCTTTCTGCGAGATCTGCTGTAGCTCAGGGTGTGTCTACACTTAATGGTACAGTGGCACAGCTGTGCCGTTGTAGCATGTCAGTGTAGGTGCTACCTATGCCAACGGGAGGAAATCTGCGGGTAGTCCGCTTCCCCAAGAGGCGGCAGCTGGGTTGACAGAAGAATTCCTCCATCAACCTAGCATTGTTTACACAGGGGGGGTTAGATCGGCTTAACTATGCTGTTCAGAGGGGTGGATTTTTCACACACCGAGTGACCCAGTTAAGCAGAGTAAATCGCCCAGGCCTCAGCGAGAGGTTCTGGGCAGGAATTGGTGGGGAGAGTCTCTGTGCCGGGCTGCGGGGGAGAACAGCCCTTCCGGTGTCCCGTCAGGCTTAGTCTCCAAGTGTCAGTGTATCCACCATGGCCCTAGGTTTGTTGTAATGCAGGTTACGGACCCTTGATAAGAAACCTCCTCCCAAGGTGGGCGCCTCCAGACAAATCTCCTCTTCCCCTTCTCTCAGATAAACAGACCGAGCCCCTGGATCCCCCTCCCGACTCCAACAGTGTGGGGAACAAAAGCTGGCTCCAGAGGGAGGGACGCCCATGCCAGCTGCCTCTCCTAGCTGGTGCCGCCTGGCTCTTGGCTTGGATGGTGGCTGCTGCTGGCGCCAGCACCCACCTGCCTTCTGATCAGATCTCTTCTTCTTCTCTCCAGAGCACAAGCCCCCCAGTCGCCACCTACCACCTGCAGAGAGCCCTCCCGGGCGGCATTGTGCTCATGGAGCTGGGCTTCCAGGTGAGTGGGCAGAGATCTGTCGTCCCCAGCCGGGTTCTCTGTGCCCAGCTCACTTAGGGCTCCTGTGGAGCTTCTGTGTAGTATCTGCAATGGTGGGCTGCAGCCACCAGCCAGCCTGGGGCCTTGTTCTCATGTGCCAGCCATGCTCACGCTGTGCTGGGCACTGTCCCGGTGCGGGCGGGCGCTGCCCCTGCCCTGAAGCGCTAGCTGCTGAAGGAGACGAGCCCCCCCCCCCATGGCAGATGGGAGCGGAGACGCTGTCTAGACAGAGCTGTCCCTTGTCTGGCCCTGCCCAGTGCACTTCCTCACAGATGAGCCCAGGAAGGGCCTGGCATGCCCAAAAGGCAGCGAGGAGGGTAGTGAGATGAGCAGGGAAGGGGTAGGGCTTAGCCATGCCCCAGGGAGAGGGTTTTCATGGCTGGTTGGGACTAGAGTGGTGAGGCCAGAGATCTGACGCCTGGCCCAGGGGAGCTGAGGCAGGATTGGGGTGTGGCCTTGCTATGTGCACAGGACCCTGCTGGGCCTTTGGGAGGCTGTCGGCAGCAGGGCCATGCCTGCCCATGGGCCATGTGCTTAGTGCGCTCTCTCTCCAGGGCTGTTACTTTTGCGTGAAGCAGTATGCGCTGGAGTGCTCGCGGATCCCAATGGGCCAGTCCGTCAACTCGCAGGTAACAGCTGGCCTGTAGGCGCTTGCTCTGTCCTGGCTGCTCCGGGCCTGGGCAGGCAGGGCTGGAATCTCCAGATTGCTACCTGCCGGGACAGCTCCGGGTAGCACTTCCACCTTTCCCGAGGCCCGGCCTGGGCTGACTTCCTACAGTAAGAGCAATAGCTCCTCTGCTTCACTTGAACAAGGGGGAAGCAGGGCCAAGAATGCACATGGAGTGACCTGAGCTGGGAGAGGCCGTTCCAGCACCATGCACTGCTATGCCCTCTGCAGTGCCTTGGGGCTGCCCCAGTGGAGCAGTGATAGAGTGTAGAGCGTGCCAGCTTTCCAGGTCTCTCTTGTGAGGAGTGGGCTGCTGCCAGAGGGACCAGCCGTCCGTTGTCCGCTGCCCTACCCGTCTGTGCTGGGTGCAGGAGGCCTCAGGGAATGGGGCACATGCTCTCCTTCCCCAGGGAGCCAGCGCCCTAGACGTGCCAGCTGGGCGAGGGGCAGGGGACCTGGTCCTACCGGGAGCTGATCGCCCCGGCTGGCTGGTGGGGCTGTTCCCGTGGGTTGAAGTCTGCCAGGCCCTTGAAGCAGCTGCTGAGGGCACATGGAGTCTGCTTTCTGGGGAGCCTTTACGTGGGGCCCAGCTATAGACCCCTCTAGGCTCCGGCAGGGGGCCGGGTCACCCCAGTAGGTCACCCAGGGTTCTGCAGTGGGTGGCAGGCGTTGTCCCACCTCTCCTGGGGCATCTGATGAGGAGATACTGCCCAGTCCTTATGGGGTGCTTGGCCTCCCTCTGCAGTGCAGGGAGCGCTGGGCAGGGCTGGCTAGCATGGGGCTCATTGCAGGTGCTGGGACTGCAGGGTCAGCCCCTCTTCCACAGGGGCTGGAGTGCTGTCTCCTCCCTGTGGCCCCTGGAGGGCGGGCAGGACACAGGGGCAGGCATGGGCAGTGCCAGGCACTGTCCCCTTTCCCACTGGCTGCGCGTCTCCTCTCTCCATCAGGGTGCTCTCACGGCCAGAGCTCGTAGCAAGAGCTGCATGGGACCCAGCTCCATCTCTGAGTCTGCGGTATGTCCTCTCCTCCCACTACTGCCCTGGCACTGCAGCATCTCCCCGTGCAGGGCTGGGGCTCGCCCTGCCAGGCATGCTGGGTGCTCTGTACCCACAGCCCCTTCCTGCCCTGGGTGCTGGCTGATGCTGGGCCTCTTGCTAGCTGGTTCCCGTGGGGAGACATCCCAGCAGGCAGCTGGGCCCTCAGGAGAGGGCTTGGAAACAGCCTCGCTCGTCTTGCTTCTCTCTCCAGGGCTGGGGCAAAGGTGCCTCTTGCTGGGCTCACTTCTTAGATCCGCTTGGTGTCCTCTCTGCTGCTGGCACGGGGTCAGGGTGCTGCGTTCGGATGCAGCGAGTGCTGCTGCCTGGTCCCCTTGGCTGCTTGTTCACCCCATTTCTCGAACGCTCGGGGCCAGCTCTGTCCCCTGGGTGACACCCAGAGGGCATCCCTGTGAGGAATCAAGGCGCTGGAGCCAGCCCAGCAATGCCAGTACCTCGTGGGCGGTGTGACCGGAGCACACTGCGCTCTGGTGATCCTGGACCAGGGCAGGTACTGCGGCATACATCAGAGTGCCCTCGAGGCTGCTCTAGCTTGTGCTCCGGCCCACTTGGCCTCTGGCTGCCCCAGGATCCGGATGGGGGAAGCCACCTCTGCCTCCTCTCCTCAGGCCTTCTGGGAACTGGCCTTGTGTGTCAGCTGTGCTCAGTTAGGATGGGCTGTGTCTGCAGTCAGAGCTGGCCCAGGCGAGCCATCCGCAGCGGGTTCCCAGCAGCTGTGCCACTCCTGCTGGGGGGCTGCCAGTGGCTGAGCTGGAGGTGTTGCATCCGGGGGCGTGTGGGGAAGGGTGCAGGGGGTGGGTGAGTGTGGAGACTGAAGCAGGCCCTAGCTCCCTGCTCTGGGGGCAGCCCGAGTCTCTGCCCTCACCCTGCTGCAGTCCTTGCAGAGCGCTGCACCGCCTGCCCCAGACCCAGACCCCATGGCCTGACTTTGCCTAATGCCAGCCCGGTGGGGTCCTGGCTGGTTGGAGGTCCGTGCAGCAGGGTGAAGAGCTAGGCTAATGGTGGGAGAGTTGAGCTGTTGCAGGCTGTTGGGTTTGGGGCCCTGCCACTCAAAGCCAGCTGTGGGTCCGTCTGGTTCCTAGCAGCCAGGTCTCCGCAGCACGTCTGCACCAGGGCTTGGAATTGAAGCGACACAGACACAGCTGCCTCAGGCTGGGCGCAGAGAGGGGTGAATAGGCAGCTCCCCACTGCCAGGCCCTGTGCCTTCGCCAGGAGGCTGCTGGTGTCGCTCAGTCTGCTGCCAGCAGGGCACAAGACATCTGGGGCTCCCCTGACCCTGTGCCCCTCCCCAGCTCTCCATGCTCTTCACGGAGGAGTGTGACAAGGTGCGGGACCTCATGCACGTGCACTCGTTCAGCTACGACTTCCACCTGCGCATCGTGCACCAGTACCTGCTGGGCTCCCACATGACCCTGCGCCAGGGCTACCACCTCACCAGCTTCCTGGAGGACTTCATCGCCCACCACCCCGACATCCCCAAGTTCGGCCGCAACCATGTCTTCCAAGGTGAGCTGGGGAGGGGCGATGCCCGTGGCCCTGCGAGCCCCGGTGCTCCTGGCTGAATCCATCCCCCCCATGCAGGAGCACAGGCCCTGGCCCTTCCCCCGGGGGTGGGGCCGCTCCCCAGCTGGAGATGCCGTTCCCAAATTCAGTGCGTCATCTGGCCCCATCTGTTCCTTGGCCAATCCGGATGGATCCGCTCCGTAGCTCTACGTGGGGCATGCTGTGCCATTGCCCCCGGCCTGCACGGTTCCAGGGCGTGGCTGTCAGGGACTGAGTGACCCCAGCCAGGCTGCGTTCAGCAGGGGCTGTGCAGAGAGCCCTGCCCGGGGGCTGCGGGGCAGGCAACGTTGCCTCATGAGTGCACTCTCGGGGCTGGGAAGCAGATACTTGCTGTCCTGGTGTCCGGCTCTGGGGGCCCTGACCTGCCCCTGAAGACATGGGGACACCCAGGCAAATGCTGACTCCTCCTCTGCTAGGTACGCTGGCCATGCCCACCAACATGATAACAGCCCATCAGCTCTACAACTACGTGGCAGACCATGCCAACACCTACCACATGAAGCCCCTGCGCATGGCCCGGCTGGCTGCGGGCAGCGACGGCAGGAAGGGGACCCCGGGCATGGAGCAGAACGAATACGCGCTGGTCTCCATCTGGAACAGGTGAGCGCCTGGCACTGCCCCAATGGCTCCGGGAACCCTGAGTGCCCGTCCCACTCAGGGCATTGCCTGGCCAGGGCCAAGCAGGACTGGAGCTGGGAGATGCACTCACACCAGCTGCTGGCCTTGTGCTCTGGATGGGGGTGGGTGCTGCAGCTGGTTCTCCTCACCCTCCCCGGACACCTCCTGCGAGGCCCTGCTGCCCAGCTGTGGTTGGGGGTGGCACCGCCTCGGCCCCCAACGCTCTGCTTATGCCTGCAGCTCAGGCTCCTACAAGGACTCGGAGGGGATGCGGCACCATGACGACTTCGACGTGTCCCTGCTGGTGTGTCACAGCGCGGCGCCGTTCGAGGAGCAGAGCGAGGCGGAGAGGCACGTGCTCCGGTGAGAACCAGGGCCTTCAGTCAGGGCTGGGTGGAGAGGCCCAGGGGGGCTTGGGCAGGGGAATGGTTGGGGGGGGGTGCACGGGCCAGGGCCACTTGCATGGCTCAGTTCCTGGGGGGACGAACAGGGTGGCTGTGCCAGTGCAGTCCCAAGGTAGCGTTGGCTGGCGGTGGGTGAGGGCCTGGGTCAGGTGGACACTGGGTGGCACGTCTGCCTGAGGAAGGAGTGTTTCAGGAGGCCCTGGGGGCACGGAGCCTGGCTGGCAGGGGCGCCCCCTCCTCACAGGCGTCTCCTCTTCAGGCTGCGTTTCTACGTCGTCATGACGAGCCAACGGGAGCTGTTCCCCCGGCTGACAGCCGACATGCGGCGCTTCAAGAAGCAGCCACGCTTACAGCGGGAGAACACGCTGGAGCCAGTGGTGGGCCGGGCGGCATGGGAGGCGCCGGAGCCGGGTCAGGGCTGGCAGCAGCAGGCGGAGCGGGAGCTGTGGCAGGAGGGAGAGGACAGCAGCGAATTCTACGCGGGCGGTGCCCAGGTCAAGCTGGGCCCTGGGCTGTTCTACACGTCGCCGCTCTTCCCCCTGCTGGCCTCCGAGGTGGCCGTGGCCCAGAAACAGCTGAGCAGCATGGTGCACCTGGCCAAGTGCCACTGCCGCAGGGACAACCTCTGGAAACGCCTCTTCCTGCTGGAGCCGCTGGCCTCGGACAAACTCAAGCTGGGCAAGCTGTCGCTGGGGGAGCTGGAGGAGCTGCTGAACGCAGTGCACGGGAAATCCATCGCTGACATCGACCCCCAGCTGGTGAGGGGCAGGGGGCGCGCGCGCACACACACACCCATCATAACACCCTGGAAATACGCATGTGTGTATGCACGTCCCCAGGGCCCATCATCCCCAGCTGGTGCGGGGAGGCACATGCACACACTGGGGACAGGCTGAGTCCCAGCAGGTGAGGGATGGGAGTGGAGACGCGCATGGCGTGTGGGAATCATCAGGAACATTGTCCCCCCACTGGTGAGGGGCTGAGATGGGCATTGCTGGGGATGTAGCATGTGGGAAATCCCGGCTAGCTGTGGGGCATGATCCGGGGGCCAGCAGGGACTTGGGTTTGAGCGCACATCTCGTGAGTTTTGGCGCCAGGGGGCCGGCAGGAATTGGGTTTGAGCGCACATCTCGTGAGTTTTGGCGCCAGGGAGCCGGCAGGAATTGGGTTTGAGCACACATCTCGTGAGTTTTGGCGCCAGGGGGCTGGCAGGAATTGGGTTTGGGCGCACATCTCGTGAGTTTTGGAGTTCCTGGGCTGTGTTGCTCCTCTGGCCTAGTGGCCTCTCACTGCTGTTCAGGGGGCCTGGCCTCACCCTCTCTCTGTCCTCGCAGGGCTGCTTCCTCACCATGACTGTGCCCTGGTACCAGAGCCTCATCAAAGTGCTGCTGAGCCGCTTCCCGCAGAGCTGCCGCCACTTCCACAACGTCGAAACTGGCACCCAGTATCTGGTAAGGGCCAGGGCCCCTCTGCAGCCGGCCCCACCACTCCTGCCCACGCCCCTGCAGCTGGCCCTGCTGCCAGACTCCCTGGTCCTGCGCCGGCCCCTGCCCCCGGACATGCTGACCCCGATCCTATGGCCAGACCCACCTCCTGCCCTGGGACACTTTTTTCTGCCCCCTCCCCTGGAGCCAGAGGTGGCTCCCCTGGCCTAGGAGTCTCTTCTGTCCCACCCATGTCAGCCCCCCTGGATGTGGTGCCTCTGTGCCCGCTTTAGTGAGGCTACCCTGAGGTGTGATGTCACGAGGGCACAGCCGTAGTCGCATTGCCTGACTGCACCGTGCACTGACCCCCACCCCACGGCGCTGTCACTGCGCCCCCTGGCACGCCCCACAGTTCTGGCACTGTGCCCCCGTGGGATGCTGGGGAGCCTGCCCCCCATGGTTCTGGCACTGTGCCCCCCAGCCGTTGTCATTGCACCCCCTGACGGCCTGTCGTGCTCTCTGCAGGTCGTGCTCAATCAGAAGTTCACAGACTGTTTTGTTCTTGTGTTTCTGGATTCCCACTCAGGGAAGACGGTAAGAGCTGCTCCCCGCGGGGGCCTGGGTGGGTACCTGGCTCTGCAGGTGTGCCCGGCCCAGGGGCAGCGGAGGGAGTGCGCTTCCAGTGCCCAGGCAAAGCCCGGAGGGTTTCAGCATTCGCCATCAGGCTGGGCTCTGCCCAGAACTGTCAGAGCTAAAACTCCACCAGCCCTCTCCTGCTGTCCCCTCCCCGAAGAGCAGGTGTCAGCTCCCGAATGGGGGGCCGGGTGGGGGTGAATGGGGGGCAGCAGGGGCCATGTCTAACACACGAAGCACGCTACGGAAAGTCCAGGAGCCCTGACTTGCTGCATTTCAATGAGGCAGCAGCCTGGAGCCCTGGTATCCAAGGGCCTGCTGGTGCCCTGCCCCCCAACTGGGGGTCTCATCCCATCCAGGAGCCTGTGCTGTCCAGTCCTTCCCGCCCCCCCCCAAGGTGTGTCTGACTCTCTGGGAGCCGGTGTCATCCATTTTCCCCCCCCGGTAGGTGCAGGTATCCTTGCCAAGAGCAGGTACAGGCACTGAGCTGGCCCCAAGCCGGGCAGGGGCTGGAGGCCGGGGGGGAGGTGGCTCTGCTGTGAGCAGCTCGTTTCTCTCTGCAGAGCCTGACGGTGGTTTTCCGGGAGCCGTTCCCCGTGCAGCCCCAGAACAGTGAGAGCCCACTGCCGCAGCTAGTGTCCACCTACCATCACCTGGAATCTGTCATCAACACGGCCTGCTTCAACCTCTGGACAGGGCTGCTCTAGCCGGCGCCAGCACCTTCCAGCCAGACACACCGCGCCGCACCACGTCTGCACCCAGGAGCTGACCTCCAGCAGGATCCCCCCAGCGCTGCTGGCAGCACGGGGGTCACGTGATGCACGAGTAATGGACAGAGTGGAGGGTGCATGGGGCTTGGCGGCTCCCCTGGACTCCAGCTAGCCCAGACTCCCCAGAAGGGGTGAGCCGGGGGGGGTGTCCCCCCTTCTCGGGTAGGGGAGCTGCTGTTAAGGACACTCACGTGTATTTGACACTGAATGGATTTGAAATGGAGACCCAAGGAGGGTCCCGGCGCACCTGCCACAGCTAAACAGCTGCCATCTCTGGGCCCAGAAACCTGGCACCCATGTATGCCCAGCCCTGGGCCTGGTGACGGAACTGCCTGGCATGCTGGGCCGGAGCCAGGCACAGTCCTGAGGGCACCGAGCACGGCTGCTGCGGGCCGTCACTTCGATGAGTGGAAGCAGGGTGGGATTTCAGTGATGGGCCAGCCGCGGTGCGGCAGGGGGGTTATGAGAATGTACTGAAGGACGTCACTGTCAAATAAATAAACTGCCTCAGACCATCCCGCTGCTGCCTGGCTCTCAGCTTGGCGCTGCAGGGGGCTCCCAGCCTTGCCCATGGCCTTCCCAAGGAGCTGAGCAGAGTCTGGCTGGCCCAGTGTCCTCATGGCCCCCTACCCTCTCCCCCCAGCACACTGGGGAGGCAAAGCTAAGCCCCCCCAGGGCAGCATCGTCCTTCTGGCCCCCAGGCCTGGATGCTAAGCACAGGGAGGAGTCGGGAACAGCAGCGTGAAGTGGTGGTGGGGCTGCGTGGGGGCAGCTCACCAGCTGAGCAGGGCTGGGGGGAGGGCAGAGCACGTCCTGAAGGACTCCGGGGCCCTTGGCTGTCACTAAACCGTCCTTCCACCCACTTGGCTCTGGGCGTTCCGCAGGGTTGGCTTCCCTTTGCCCCACCAGCCTTTGAGCCCGTTGGTTCAATGGTGGGGGGGGGGGAGGGGAGGTGTCTCCTGGGTGCCATCCAGGGAGCACCCGCTCCCTGCCCCTTCTCTGCCCCACGGTGCTCAGCAGGGAAAGTGAACAGTGCTGACTTCACACTGCGGCTGTTTGGAGTCCCCTGCCTGAGGGCTGAGGCAGGCTCCAGGCGGGCATCACTGGCCCAGTTACTGCTGTAGCCACACTCAGAAGGGCTGGTGGCTTGTCTTGGGTAGTAGCTCAGTGAGGCAATGGGCCTGCAGCCCCGTCCTCTTGCAGGGTCGGCTGGTGCAGGAGCCGTAGCCTTAGCCACCCCTCTGCAAGCCGGATCCTGCCTGGTGCTGGTTCCCCGCTCCTTGCCATCACCTCCACCCCCCAGCAGGGACCAAGGGCCCAGAGCGTTACCACGTGGAGATGAAACGCTCCCAGCCTGACCCAGGCAGGCTCTGCCAAGTAACTGCCCTTGCCCAGAGCTGCAAGGAGGCAGTTTTGGGGCCTCTCCAGGGAAGAGCAGAGCCCGGGAACCAGACCTGCCCCATGGCTGCCCCCACTGTAGCCGCCTACCCCTGCTGTGTGTGGCAGGGCACTCCTCCGGCTGCAGGCAGCCCTGCTCTCCTGTCCCAGCAGTTGTGTGTGCTGCTTGCTCTGCACCGGCCTGGCTGCTGGGGATGGCACATGGGAGAGTCAAGGCAGCCTCCTGCGTAAGCAGGCAGTGTGAAGGAAGGGGCACTGGGGTGTGAACCCCCAAACAGACAGGGGAGCCAGTGCACAGGATAGCTGCTTCCTCCGCGTCTGCCCCTCTCTCTCCCAGTTGCTACGGCCTCCACCTCTCTGCTCCCCCCATTTTGTGGGCACAGCCGGCGCTGGGCAGAAGCAGACTACGCAATTGCTTGGGGCCCTGAGTGGCTGGAAGGCCCCTATTCGCTTTTTATTAAAGACCTTGTCTGTTTTAGTAAGGGGAGGGTTACAAATATTCCTGCGTAGGGCCCCCGCTGGGCTAGCACCGGCGCTGCTGCCGGCCTCGGCTCTCCCAGTATGCGTGCAACCAGCCCAGTCCTTCCAGCGTGTCTCCTGCAACAAGAGCCAGATCCGGGCGTGAGCAGCTTCCCCTGCATTGGAGCAGCCAGCTCAGACCATCCCCTGGGGCAGGGCAGGGCAGGGCAGGTACCCCCGAGGGAGCAGCAGCTACAGGCCAGCTCCCACCAGGTGAGTCCTGCGACCCTCCCTCCCCCTGGGAGCGCTGCTCCAGCACCCTTCTCCCAGCCCGGCAGCACCTGCCCCCGGCAGAGACACCTCTCCCAGGCCCTGGCTCCATCCACCACCCCCTTCCCTGCCCTCTGGGGTGGACTCGCTGGGCAGGGCCTGGCTCCACTCCAGTGATGCCAGGCCCCTCTCCCTCCCAGGCTGCTGGGGGGTCCCTGTGCTCCAGCCCCGCTCACCTTGCGGGGTGTATTCGCAGCCCACGTAACCCTCGTAGCCAAGTGACTCTAGCAGCTGGAAGAGGTAGGGGAAGTTCACCTCGCCTGGGCTGTCAGGTTCGTGCCGACCGGGCACCTGCCCGACCTGGATGTGACCTGGGGGTGGAACCAGCATCTCAGGGTGGCTGGGGCATCGCTGTAGTGTGCACGGCCTGGGCTCTGATCCACAGGGGGGGCACAACCCCTAACCCAAGAGTCCTGCCCCCACACCCATGGTACGAGGCAGCCTCCCCCTCCCAGGGGCCAGGCCTGCACCCCCTCCCCCCAGGCCTGTCCATGAAGGGCTCTGCCTTGACTCAAACCTCCCACCCAACAGTCTGGGCCCAGTGCCTTCCCCACCATGCTTGGAGCAGAGCCCCGGCCCTCACCAATGAGCGGGAAGTACGTCTTCAGGTTCTGTGTCAGGTTCCCATCCATGATCTGGCAGTGGAAAATGTCCTGCAGGAACCAGAGCTGCAATTCAGGGTCTGGGGCAAGAGCCAAGGCTGCAGCTGCAGGGAATGACTGCGCCTCCGGGCACGCCCAGCGGGGTTGCTGGGGCTCCAGGCACGCCCAGCGGGGTTGCCAGGGCTCCGGGCTGGCAGCGGAGACCTAGTGCCTGGGATGTGTCTGAGCCCTCTGCCCTGTCCCTCGCTGCACACAGCACAACGCTCCCTGGGGCCCACGCCGCCTCCTGCAGGCTGGGGACTGGTGGGGGCATTCCCGGCATGGACCAGAGGGTAGCTCAGCCCCACCTGGGGGATGGCACCATCACTGACCCACGGCCAGCCATGTCAGCAGGCTCCTCTAAACTGCTTGGGCCGGGTTTACCCACCTGCTGCATCCCGTGGCTGGCACCCACCTCTGGCTTCCCCTGGCAGCAGGGGCTGGGAACTTACTTTCCTGTAAAGGAAACGGGGCTGGGCACTACAGAAACCACCAAGCCACAGCTACTCACCAGCTGCAGGCGGAGGTTGGGCCTCCCCACCTTCTCCAGAATGGCTGCAGCTGTAGGGGGGAAAGGCAGGTTACTCACAGCAGGGGCCCCACAGCGCGAGCACCCAGCTCCCCTGGGCTCGGGCCGGGGCAGTCAGTGTGTGGCAGGGCCCCCTTACCTTGGTGAGGGGTGGTCAGGAAGTAGCGGGGGTCAGTGATGCGGCTGTTCATAGGCTCCAGCAGCCCCGTCATGTCCTCCTGCAAAGCCACATGTGAGCCCCTGTCACTTGTCCCCTCGCGGGCAGGGCGGCCATGGCTCCCTCACCTCCCTCCCCAGCCACCCCTTCTCCTCCAGCTGGTGTTGGTGTCTCGCGCAGGGGCTGCTCCTCAGCCAGAGGCCGAGTCAGCTCGGGGACTGTGTGGCCCCATGCCCCCCGGGGGAGTCTCCTCTACCTGTCCCTCTCATGGTGCAGGAAAGTCCGGGGGGGGCACAGCTGACTCCTAGCGTCCCCTCGTACCTGGGCCAGGATGTCAGCAGCATATCTGAGGTTCTCAACGAAGGTGGTTTCCATCTCCAGAGCCATCGCTGCCCGCTCGGTGCCCACAGGGACCCGCCCGGCCATGAGATGGATCCTGCAGAGAGACCCGGGTCAGAGCCCACAGGCAGGAGCGGAGCTGCTCACGGCATAGACGCCTGACCACGCGTGGGACAGAGGCAGAGACGGAGGATGCAGCAAACTGCTCCAGGTGCCCAATGCAGAAGGGGTGAAGGGAACAGCAGCTGCAGCACCACCAGGGCACAGGCTCTAAGGCACTCGCCCTCCTGCCGTGGCTGGGGCCACCCCGTACGGGGGAGGTGGGGGGGCCACTCCCTCTGAGGGGGGATCCGGGGGCCCTCAGCAGCATTGCCTCAGATTGGGCAGGAGGAGGTGGGCTTTGATTTCCCCCCCACCTTTGGCATGGAGCCTACAGGCCAGCACTCAGCCTTGGGAGGGGTCTCTACCCCTCAGCATGCCCCCTACATGCCAGCACTCCCCAGCCCTTGGGGGGGGGGGGGGGCACGCCTGCAGCCACAGATGCCTTCCAACCAGAGGCCATCTCTGGGGCAGGGGGATGGCATGTGGAATCGAAAAGCTAGAGAACCTCAAAGCTCACCAGCACACGGACACTGCACTCAGCTCTCCCTCTCCATGGCCAGGGGGACAGGGATGCCACAGATCCCAGTCACTACACGCCACCCACCCTGGCTACCACACAGCACAATCCTCCGTGGCTGCTCATACTTTCACCTACAGGCTGAGCAGGGGAGAGGATTTCTGCTGGGATCCCGGCTAAGCTGGAGTTCGTGTGCAGCCAGGTGTGCCCCTTTGTGATTTACACAGCGGCAGCCACGTACCCCTAGCCAAGACCCTCCTGCTGCCAGGGGTACATGGCTGTGGGTGTGCGAATCACCCAGGGGCCCTTGTGGGAGGGGAACACGGTCAGGCCCCTGTGAGCAACAGTCACTGGAATGCCAGGATCTATAAGGGGCTGGCAGAGCAAATGTTGGGGAAGGACACGGCCCAGGGCTGCCACACCCACAATGGAGCTGCAATCACACAGGGCCAAGAACCAGAGCTCCAGAAATGCCCTTTCTAGAAGCTGCCGGAACTGACGTGGGGGATGGAGACCACCACTGAACCCCAGCACAGGGATTTCCCTAGGACAGCCCCACTGCTTTGGCCCACCCAGCCCAGAGAACCAGGTGCTGGAGATGACGGCCAAGCCCCGGGGGCGAGAGCTGCAGTGTGGTGCTCTCCCATGGTGCTGTATTGTAATACAGCAACAAAGAGGGATTTGAACAACTTTCCTGCATAGCCACGGCCCCCGCCCCCTCTCCTCGTGTTTCCCCAGCCCTCGCTGTGGGGGCCTGTCCGAGTTCTCGGGGCAGCTTATCAGCCCAGGCCTAGGACGAGATGGGCACGGCTGTTGGCAGCACTCCTGTAAGAGACTCGTCCAGTGCAAGGCCGGAAGGGCCCATTGTGATGGTCTGACCCCTGCACACCATAGGTTGGAGACCTGCCCCGAGTCGCTCCTAGGGCAGAGCTCAGAAACCATCCAGCCTTGAGTTACCAAGTGCCAGTGGTGAGACTCTGCCATGAACCTCAGTCGATTGTTCCAGTGTGTGTCTGCTCCCTCTTTCTCTGATCAAGTCTATTAGCAATTTCCCGTGGTAGGTTCTCCTAGGCTGTAATCAAATTACCCCTGAACCTTCTCTTGGTTAACCAGACTGAACTGCTGGACTTGCTCAGGAGGGGGCCTGGTTTCTGATCCTTTCATCAGTCTCTTCTCTCAGCCCTCCCCAATTTATCAACATCCTGCTTCAATCGTGGGCACCAGCCCTGGACACAGGACCCATCAGCGCTCGCGCCAGTGCCGGAGCCAGAGGTGAAATAACCTCCCTGCTCCTACGCAAGGTTCCCATTTATACACCCCAGGATCCCATCACCTCTTTTGGCCACACCGTCCCCCTGGGAGCTCGTGTTCGGCTGATTACCCACCACAGCCCCCAAATCTGTCTGAGTCGCTGGTTCCCAGGGCAGCGGCCCCCATCCTCTGGTATGGCCAAGGCACACTGAGCATATTAAACCCTACTCTGGGTGCTCGCGACCAGCGCACCGAGTGACCCACGGTGTAACGCTGCTGCAGGGAGTTGGGGCAGGGAGCTCTCCCCACCATCCCAGGACGTGGCTGTAACTGACCACGCTGGGCACTGCCTTGTCTACCCTTCCCAGCCCACGGCTGCTAGCAGCCCCTGCCCTATGCCGACAGCCCCTGGGGCAATGAGCAGGGGGTGAGAGTGGAGCCTGGGCTAAGCTGTGGGCATGGGAGGAGCCCAGGTTGCCTAGCAGGGTGTGGGGGGTCGGAACCGAGGCGCAGGACCAGGGGTGGGGGGTCCCAGCGTGTCTGGCCGTGGAAGCCTCTCTCCGCTGGCCGACAGGGCCCCTGGCTAGAGAATATCAGTGCCTACCGTGAGTAAAGTGACACCCATGATCTCACCCTCCTGGTGTCGGCCAGGCCGGCTCCTTCCCCTGACCCACCCCCTGGCCACGGTGGGAGGGCTGGGCTGGTTCCCTACCTCGGGCAACCGAGGACCTTTGCGTACTTCACGGCCAGGGCCAGGCCTTCCCGGAACGCAGCCTGGCGGCCGGGCACAGCCCCCAGCCCCTTCTCGCCCTTGTCCTCGTCCCCTAGGGAGAGAGCAGCCGAGACAGCCCAAGGTTAGGGGCAGGAGAAACCCCAACCCCTGCCCGCCCAGCCAGCCAGGGATGGGGTCACCTGTGCCCACGTGGGAGGGGCTCGCTCCAGGGCCACACCTGGACAGGCAGTGCCCACATCTCCCTATAAGCTGGGGGTGCAGCCTCCCCGGACCCCTGACTTCATCCAGGGGACAGGGACAAGCCCGGGGAGCTGGTTCCTAGACAGAGCCGCCCTCAGGCAGTAGCAGACCGGGGACCCGGGTGGGTACCTGGCCGTGGGGGGGGGGCGGGGTTCAGAGCCCAGACCCTGGTCGGCGCGGGGCGTGTGGGTGTGGGGGGGGGGGGGCTCGGACCGGGGGGGGGGGGGTTCGGGGCTCGGACCCGGTCGGTACCTGGCGGGGTGTTGATCAGCACCAGAGCCAGCCCGGCCCGGTCCGCAGCCCCGCGCAGCAGCGCCGGGCACCAGGCGTAGGGCTCGGGCAGCTCGGCCGCGGGGAACCCGGCCCGGGCCGCCGCCTCCAGCCGCTCGGGCAGCGCCGGGCGCTCGGGGAAGAGCCAGGCCAGGTTCGCAGCGAAGCGCAGCGGAGCCATGGCGAGCCTGGGGGCGGGGCCGCGGGGAAGCTGGGGGTGGGCGGGGCCAGTGGGGCGGGGCCTAGGTGTTTGCCACGTGCTCGCGGGGGGGGGCTGGAGCAGAGCGGGGGGAGCCCGGGTCCCTGCCAGGCCCAGCCCCGCCCCCCCGCCTGCCCCCTCCCCAGAACAGCCCCCGGCTGCTGCCAGCTGCGCCCAGACCCAGCGCCCGCTCGGCCACGTGCTGCCCGTCTCCTCGTACGCTCCCGGCCGCCGGGCACCGCGGCCGGCTGGGCACAGCGCCCCTGGGTGCAGGGCTGCTCGCGCGTGGCTGACACACCGTGTCGTCGCCTGCGGCCGGGGGCGGCCACCCACGTGCTGAGCCAGGTGCCCTCAGCTGGTGGAGCCGGGGCCCTGCTGGGCAGTGCGTGGGCACCTCGCCTGTCCCCGGCCGGGAGGGCTGAGGGGCACTGACGTGGGTGTAGGGCAGGGTGACCCCAGAGCATGGCACGGGGAGACGGGTCTGCACAGCCTCACTTCATTCCTGGGCTGCGGCTCCTCCAACCCAACCCTCCATTCCCTGTCAGACAGAGCCCAGCGCTGCCCAGGGGCTCCCGCCCACCCCCTGCTGTCCTGCCCTCGCTCCCCCCAGGGTATCCCCCTTCCTGTTCCCTGCCCCCTGCTCCCCTCATTCCCCTTGCTCCCCAGTCCTGCGAGTGCCCTGACCTCCTCATGCACCGCTGACCTCCCTGTGCACTATGGCTGACCTCCTCGTGCACCGCGCTGACCTCCCCGTGCACTATGGCTGACCTCCCCGTGCACCGCGCTGACCTCCCCGCACACTATGGCTGACCTCCCCGTGCACTATGGCTGACCTCCTTGTGCACCACCCTGACCTCCCCACACACCGCGCTGACCTCCCCGTGCACTATAGCTGACCTCCTTGTGCACAACGCTGACCTCCCCATGCACTATGGCTGACCTCCCCATGCACTATGGCTGACCTCCCCACGCACCGCCCTGACCTCCCCGCGTACTGCGCTGACCTCCCCATGCACTATGGCTGATCTCTTCATGCACCGCCCTGACCTCCCCATGCACTATGGCTGATCTCCCCATGCACCACGCTGATCTCCCCGCACACTATGGCTGATCTCCCCATGCACCACGCTGATCTCCCCGTGCACCGCCCTGACCTCCCCGCACACTATGGCTGATCTCCCCGTGCACCGCCCTGACCTCCCCGCACACTATGGCTGACCTCCCCGTGCACTGCCCTGACCTCCCCGCACACTATGGCTGATCTCCCCGTGCACCGCCCTGACCTCCCCGCACACTATGGCTGACGTAACGTGACAGCTGCATCCCTATCCCTTGGCTGGGCTTGCATGGCTCATTAGGTGTGTTCTTGCTCTTTTCACTTATTGACCCAGCGCCTGAAGCCTGCTGGGCGTTTTACAGAGTGAGCCGCGGCATAGCCCCTGCCTGCAGAGCTCCCAGGCTCTTTTTCGCAGGAGTGAATAACATGTTGGGGGGTCTAAGGCACGGCTCTTGTCTCTACCTTTCCAGGACACAGCAATGAGAGCTGGCTCTCAGCTCCAGCCAGGCTGCGCTCTCTGCACCCAGAGTCCCACCATTGGTCTCTGCAGCCCCTGCCCCTCCAGATCCCTCCACAACACCCCCAGCTGCCCCACCCAGCACCTGCAGCTGCTGTTTTCCCTGGGGTCTGCTTAATGCACTTTCTGCACGAGCTCAGCTGTGGCGATACCTGACTGAAGCGCCTGGTCCTGTGGGTGCTACGCACTCTCCAGGCCTAGCAATGAGGACCCAGCATGTTCTGCACCATGCAGAATTGGGCCTGTCACAAACCAACCCATCCGGGATGACCTGAGTGCACTCGGGCCCTTCCCACTGCCCTGCCTTGCCAATGCCCGCCGGGGTTTGCATTTAGCACGCAGCTCCGCAACAGAGGGTGATGCACAGCGTACATTTGTTTTGAAGTGATAAAATAATCTGTGCTGATGATTAAATACCATCAGCCTACGGATAGAGTTTATTGATACCAATGTAACTGGCTCATATATCAAACTCCAAGCATCTCCTGACAACTCTCCATTTAATACCAGCATTCTCCAAGCTGATCACTCCCATTCACCAGTCAGAAAATGGCCACAGGTGTGAAGGTTAACCATGCAACTTTCCCACACCCTGCAGCAGCTGGACCAGCCCCCAGACCCCAGGGTGTGTGCGTGAGAGGGATTGCTGGCCGGCTGCAAACCCCAGGGTACGTTCACTGCCCCAGTGTGAAGTGGAATCTGCAGCAGAGACATTTATCCCAGGTGCAAACATCCCTAATGTGGCTAAGAACATAAAAATGTAAGAATGGTAGGGTGACCAGATGTCCTGATTTTATAGGGACAGTCCTGATTTTTGGGTCTTTTTCTTATATAGGCTCCTATTACCGCCCACCCCCATCCCAATTTTTCAAACTTGCTGTCTGGTCACCCTAAAGAATGGCCAGATTGGGTCAGACGAATGGTCCAACCAGCCCAGTGTCCTGTCTTCCAACAGTGGCCAATACCAGACGCTTCAGAAGGAATGAACAGAACAGGGCAATTATTGAGTGATTCATCCCCTGTGGTCCAGCCCCAGCTTCTGACAGTCAGAGCTTTAGGGACACTCAGAGCTTGGGGGGCAGCATCCCTGACCATCCTGGCTAATAGCCATTGATGAAACTATCCTCAATGAATTTACCTGATCCATTTTGAACCCACTTACACATTTTTGGTGCCCTTCTCTGCACCTTGTCCTATTGTACTATATCTGTTCTGAGATGGGGAAACCAGAACTGCACGCAGTATTCAAGGTGCGGGTTCACCGTAGATTTATACAGCAATATTATGATATTTTCTGCCTTGTTATCTATCCTTCTCCTATGGCTCCTAACATTCTGTTCGCTTTCTTGACTGCTGCTGCACATTGAGTGGAAAGTTTTCAGAGAACTAGCCACAATGACTGCAAGATCTTTCGTGAGTGGTAACAGCTAATTTAGATCCCATCCGTTTTTATGCATAGTTGGAGTTATGTTTTCCAAAGTGCATTACTTTGCATTTATCAACATGGAATTTCATCTGCCATTTTAGCTCAGTGGTTTGAGCATTGGCCTGCTAAACCCAGGCTTGTGAGTTCAATCCTTGAGGGGCCATTTAGGGATCTGGGGCAAAAATCTGTCTGGGGATTGGTCCTGCTTTGAGCCAGGGGTTGGACTAGATGACCTCCTGAGGTCCCGTCCAACCCTGATAGTCTATGATTCTATGATTTTGTTGTCCAGTCACCCAGTTTTGTGCGATCCCTTTGTAACTCTTCACAGTCTGCTTTGGACTTAATCCTGAGTAATTTAGTATCATCTGCAAGCTTTGCCACCTCACTGTTTATCTATGTTTCCAGCTCTGATCCCCGTGCAGACACCTGGGGGACACTGCTATGTGCCTCTCTCCCCTGTGAAAACTGGCCATTTATAACTGCCCTTTGTCTCAGGCCCTTTGGCTGAGCCCTGAGGAGCACAGATCGGCTGGGGGGCTAATGCTGAATCGAGGGGGCTCGTCTCTCAGAGCTCAGATTGAACTAAAAGATCCCACAATGCATTGGTGTAGGACCCCAGGACTCTGGCCCAATTCCAGCTCGGCTCATTTCATTCTGCCTGTTTAAATTCCCCCTGCAGTCCCACTCGGGTGCCGTATGTGTCACTTCCTGTCCTGATGGGTTGTACGATGGTGTTATGTGACTTTTGCCAACCCCACATCTCCCTCCAAGGTGCATGTGGAGAGCTGGTGCTATGGGTGAACGGCTTTATGGAAATGTAGGTGTAGCGAGGTGGCGTGGGCTGACAGAGAGGAACCAATCCCCGCCCCCTGGTGGGTGGAGCCAGGCCAGGCACGGCCCCCACACTGGAAGTGGAGGGGCGGGACATCAAGTATAAGAGGTGGGACCTCCAGTTCAGCTGGGAGGGAGCCGGACGCTGCTCTGGTCCCCTGAGCCAGGGACCGAGCTGTGCCACCCCTACCCCCGCCAGAGGGAGGAGCTGCCCCCCGGCGAGTACCCAGAGGAGCTGCCGAATACCCCGAGGAGCTGCCCCCCGGCGAATACCCCAAGGAGCTGTTGCCCAGCGAGTGCCCTGAGGAGCTGCCGCCCAGCGAGTGCCCCGAGGAGCTGCCAAATACCCCGAGGAGCTGCCGCCCGGCGAGTACCCCGAGGAGCTGCCGAATACCCCGAGGAGCTGCCCCCCGACAAGTACCCCGAGGAGCTGCTGAATACCCCGAGGAGCTGCCCCCCGACGAGTACCCCGAGGAGCTGCCGAATACCCCGAGGAGCTGCTGCCCGACGAGTACCCGAGGAGCTGCTGGAATTGCTGGCGTCTGAGGACTCCAGGAACTGAAGGCCCGTGAGCAACGAAGCCCGATGAACAGGTGGGGTAGGATGTAGCCCAGGGATATCAGACATTAGTCCGGCTGGTTGCCAGAGTCAGGGATCCCCGCTGACCCAGGGGTGGGATTCGCTGCCACTGCCAGGGGCCTGGGCTGGCACCTGATGGAGTCCAGTGAGTCCAGGTCCCTGCTGCCAGCCCCATTCCCGCGGTGGCTGCCTGCCCATGCTAGGCCAGCATTTGCCTACAGTCTGCACTGCTGGCGAGCTGGGCTACGGACCACTACGGAGCACCTCGGCGTCACAGACACCTCGGGAACGGAATCGTCCGTAACTCCGAACAAAGTGAGTTTGGGCTCCAGATCCAGCCGCTGACCCTCCGAGCGAGGCTTCAGCAGCAGCCGAGCTCCCTCCTCAGCCCCGGCACGAGTTCGAAACCTTGTCCCCCTCCCGTGCTGTGTGTGTGTGGGGGGGTTAAAAACAGCACATCCCCCTCCCATGCTGTGTGTGTGTGTGGGGGGGTAAAAACAGCACATCCCCCTCCCGTGCTGTGTGTGTGTGGGTTAAAAACAGCACATCCCCCTCCCGTGCTGTGTGTGGGGAGGGG
>NC_048305.1:108549303-108569382 GCF_013100865.1 Trachemys scripta elegans | reverse complement strand
CCCCCCCACACACACACACAGCATGGGAGGGGGATGTGCTGTTTTTACACACACCCCTCCCCACACACGGGTGGGGGGGGGGGGGGAAAAACAGCCCATCCCCCCCCCGTGCTGTGTGGGGGGGGGGGGGGGGGGGGTAAAAACAGCACATCCCCCTCCCGTGCTGTGTGTGTGTGGGTTAAAAACAGCACATCCCCCTCCCGTGCTGTGTGTGGGGAGGGGTGTGTGTAAAAACAGCACATCCCCCTCCCGTGCTGTGTGTGGGGAGGGGGTGGGGGGGTAAAAACAGCACATCCCCCTCCCGTGCTGTGTGTGTGTGTGTGAGGGGGGTTAAAAACAGCACATCCCCCTCCCAGGGGAGGGATGAAAGCGGTGCAGACCCCAGTGCTGCTCCTGCTCTACCGGCTCTGGCAGCCCCGGCATCTTGCTGTAAGTGGCTGCCCCGTGGGTGGGGTGGGGACAGGCAGCCCAGATGTGCCTCCCTTTAATACAGGCACAGCACAGCACAGCACAGTATTTGCTTTTGTGTGTGTGTCTCTGCGGCTGCCTGACTGGTTACTTCTGGTTTCACTTGGTGTCCGGTTGACCAGTCAGTCCGTAACTCTGGTGTTCGTATCTTTGAGGTTCTGCGGTATTGCTCTGTCCCGCCCAGAGGGCTGGGGCCTGACCGTACTTGCTGCCTGCCCGCCCCAGCCAGGGGGCTGGGCTAAAGGCAGCCAGTGCCCTGTCCCAAGCGGCCAGGGCCCTAGACTCTTTACTGACTTACCATGCTAACCCGCTGTTGATCAGCTCTCAGCTGCCAGGGGCTGCCTACATAAGGGTTAATATTTGTGTCTCTCCTTACAGCTGCATTTCACATGTGGCTGTCCGGCTGCAATAGTGTGGCTTTTTCTGGTGGTGGAGGAACCTACATAGCACTGTGTGTTCCAGCATTTGTGTGCCACGATTGTGTAATGAATGACCCTGTTGCAAATGCAGGCATTGGGGGCTGAATGACGTTGCTGTGGGAACCTTCTCTCCAAAGTCCCGGAGTGTTCTGAGAGAATCTCAGCAAGGTTGCACTGTAGCCACCAGAGCAGGGAATTGGATGACATCATGTATTTAGATTTTCAAAAAGCCATTGTCCAAGTCCCTCACAAGAGACTGTTAAAGAAACTAAGTGGCCATGGGCGAGAGGCATGATAGTGCCACAGATCAGAGTCTGCCAAAGAGACAGGAAACAGGAGGAATAAATGATAAATTTTCAGCCTGGCAGAAGGCTGACATGAGGCTGTATACTAGGACCAATGTTGTTGACTATATTGTTACCCCCTCAGTGGTTAGCCAATGTTTGGGGCTTTTGGGATGGTTTCTATGAGGAGGAAATACTGATTGATGCAATCTGATATTTCTTTGATGCAATCCTGTTTATTCACAAGGAATGTCCATAAATTCTGGTTCCCCTGAACACAGCAGGCTAAACAGGAGACAGTTTCCTTTCTTACAATTCCAAGCCTCTTTCCAATCAGCACTCTGCCCAAAAAGTTCTCTCTTGGGGCTCTCGCTCTCTCTCAGGTCCATGCCACATGTACATTTCTTGCTGTCCTTGGCTTTCTGCTTCTTTCACTGGCTGCTTTGACTCACACAGACACCCACACAGCTGCAATGAAATCAGCCTCCAGCCCCTGCGTTTGCATCCAGTCTAGTCTTTGGGCCGTAGTTTCCATTGTTTCACCTCCCACCAAACAAAGAGTCATTTAGTTGTTCCCTGATTTAGCTTGAAAGGAAGGCAGCTAGCATGCCCAATGAGGTTTGTGCCTGCTCATAGATCAAAGACACAATGTGGGAGCCACCCAGCTGCAAGTATAGCAATTTTCATTAACAATCTGGAAAACAGGCTGAGCAAGTGGGTAAATTTGCCAGTGACACAAAATAATTTAGTAAACGCTGAGAGGAACTTCAAAGGAACTGAACCAGATTGGTGAACAGGTAACACGCTGGCAGCCAGGAATCGGTGTTGAGAAATGCAGCGCCTCATAACACAAGAACAAGGGGATAATTAAATTGAAAGATAGCAAAACTAATCTCTAATAAATGGAAGCCAGGGGACATTGCTAGTCATCACTATACATATTATAGAGAAGACTTGGAAGGTAGGCTTTCTAGAAAATTGACAAAATAAGCAAAAGGCCACAAGGTGAAACCCATACCCAGCGGAGTTAAGGAAGCATGTGTAAGAAGCTCCCCTTCTGCCAGGTGGAGCCAGCAGCAACCAGGGCCGGGTTCAATATCTAGGGTTTCCTTTCCATCGATACAACACAGAATCGGCTCGAGCCCCAACCCAGTAACCTGGGAAAATTACACACCACCCCTGGGTGCCTCTGAGAGGCAATACTTCCCACTCGCAAGCACAGAGTCTGAGTGTAGAAAATAAACTTTTAATAAAAGGAGGGCAGTAACTCGGAGTTAATTTGGGAAAACACCGCAAACCGGGTTCATAAACATACACCATGAGTAAAAGACCCACCCCCAACTAGGTTGGGCAGTGCCCTTTCCCCCTCAGTTTCTTAAGTCCAGCAACCCAAAGTCCCCTTCACTTGCCCAACCCTTCTCTGCTCCCTTTCAGGACAGTCGCTGTGCTTGGTCAGTGCAGACCCAGAATTCAAAGGTGCATCTGCAGAGTTCACCTCTTACCCTGGGGGTTGGGGGACGGCAAAGAGGCATCTTACTCGCTCCGCTGGCCACTTGCTGCCACCTGCTCACCGCTTTCGCCGGGTCCCTCCACCAGCCACCCTGCTGGCCGCTCATCACGCTCTCTGCCACCGCCCTGCTGGTCACTCATTCACCAGCTGACTGTCAGTCACCTTCTGCCTCTCTGCTGTGACCTCTGCACGTCATTCTCTCAGTGATTTCTGCTCCTTTGCAGGCTGGGCAGAAACATACTCCGACCACAACTGGTTTCAGCTCTGATTGAGCAACTAAAATAACAAAAGAGGCTCCTAATGAAGCCTCTTGAGCTGTATTCTTTGAAGAGTGGGGAAGAACAGGTTAAGCCAGTCTAGAGAGAACCCCTGGAGGAGTTGTACAGCCTCCTGACCAGAACTCCTGTCCCCACGCCTCTTACTCTCACAGGGCTCTGGCATTCGAGCTCCTGGCTTAACCAGGTTCTTTCAACTGAGGATGCCTCCCTCATTTGGGACAGGTTAAGCAAGTTCTGCTTTTCTGTATTCCTACAATAATTACAACATTGGTAACCATGTTTCACTACCCTGCATTCAGTACTAAGGTCATTTGTACCTGTCAAGGTTGATTCCCCACTCTGGCACTTCGAGAGTGAGTACAGCACCCCGTCACAGTCCCCAACCCCCACAGGGGCCAGGAGGGCTGGAACAATTTGTATTGTGGGGGTGCTGAGAACCATTGAACTAAACAATGAACCCGTATGTGATGGAAACAGCTTCAAGTCAGGGGGTGCTGCAGCACCCCTAGTTCCAGCACCTTTGCTAGGGGCCTCCTGAGGCCCCGCCCCTTTGCCATGGATCGGCCTTGCTTGGGTGTTACTGGAAGGAGCCATCCATACAAGGGCCATTTGCTCAGCTCGGGGGGCTGGCACCCATCCCCCTACACACTGCTCCCTGGCTTTACATGGTCTGGGGCCTGTCCGGCAGGAAGGAGGACACTTCTCCCATCCACCCAAGCACAGGACCCTGGGGGGCCCTGTGAGCCATGATGGGGTGACAATGAGCCCCCACAGAGCCCACCCAAACAGTGTGTTTTACATAAAACCCATGAGGTGCAGGGTAAATCACCGCTCTCTGAGCAATGGGCTCAGGCTCTCTGCAGATACAGGAAGCGTCACTGTGTCGGTCACACTCAGGACAGTTCAGTTCTCCGAGCAATGGGGTCAGGCTCTCTGCAGACTCAGACAGATGTTGCTGCATCAGTTACACTTGGGGCACCTTTTCAAGTTTTTCTTCACAGTCATAAACTGAATTGCTTCTGACCCTTAACTCAAAGCTGACATTCTTTCATTGTCACGTGACGCCCGGTGCCGGGCCGAGGGCATGGATCCATTGTGCCTGTGCCTTAATCCAGCTCCAACACATGCATTCACACCCACAAGGATACCAGGGCTGCACAGAGACTGCATCAGTTCACGGCACACTGGACAAATGCTACTGAAGTAGAGCATGGTCAGAGTCCTGCGCTCTGTGTCGGGGTGCGGCCTGCCCAGGCCAGGGCTGCGTGCTGTGCTGGGGGGCGGATCTCTGTGCCCATTCTGATGCGGCAGCAGACGGCTCCATAGCACAGGTCTGTCCCTCTCCTTTCCCCGGGGCCGGGAACGACGTTTCCTCAGCTCTCTGATAAAACATCTTTGATGGTTCCAAGAGTCTGAGGGAAATGTCTCTGATATGGGAATACGGCAGTAGACAGGGCCCCTGTCTGTCGCTCTGTCCCCTGCCCTCCTAGATCTCTCCTCCCAAGACCTGTGTTTCATGCACCCCAATCGCCAGCTCTCCATGACGGCCAACGAGGCTGTAATGGGGACAGCCTTAGCCTTGCACCTCTCACTGTGGGGAGGCCTCAGCGGGAATCAGCAGCAGGTGGCCGCTTGTCGGCATTTCTTCTGCGTCTCCCAGCTGTGGCTATTCCCTGCTTTATGCTGCAATGTAAAGACACAGTCCCTGCCCTTAGGCGCTCACAGCCGAGTTCTGCACATATCTGCAGCTTGCTGCTGGTTTACCATGCCAAGAGTGACTGGGCTTTTGTCCTGCTGGCCAGGGGGTTAGAGCTGTTACCCTGAGGATCCAGAGATTCCCAGGCCAGAAGGGTCCACTGTGATCAGCTAGTCTGACGTCCGGGGTAATGCAGGCCAGAGACCTGCCCCGCAATAACTCCCAGAGCAGAGCTGTCAGACAAACATCCAATCGCGATTTAAACATTGTCCATGATGGAGAATCCACCACGACCCTTGGGAAATTGCTCCAATGGTTAATTACCTTCACTGTCAACAATGTACCTCTTATTCCTGGCTTCAGCTTCCAGCCCTTGGACCGCGACAGCCCTGTCTCTGCTTGGCTGACGAGCCCATTACACGTTCCCATGTAGGTACTTATAGACTGTGATGAAGTCACCCTTCACCTTCTCTTTGTTAAGCTAAACAGATTGAGTCTATCACTCTGTGTCATGTTTTCTGAGCTTTTAATCAGTCTCATGGCTCTTCTCTGACCCCTCTTCAATTTATCAGCATCTTTCTTGAGTCGTGGGCACCAGCCCTGGACACAGGATCCCAGCAGCGGTCGCACCAGTGCCAGATCCAGAGGTGAAATAACCTGTCTACTCCTACTCCAGATTCCCCTGGTCATGCATCCCAGGATCCCATTAGCCCTTTTGGCCACAGCATCACACTGGGACGTGGGCGTTGAGGCCAGAAGGGACTGTCATGATCGCCCAGTCACGTCCCACATAGCCCAGGGAAGAGCCCTTCCCCAGGGCTGCCTGCAGTGCAGGGAATGAGTTTTCCCTCCGAAGGTTTACTGTTTTGGATGAGATGGCACCATAAACTGAGTCTTCTGACTGGGGGGCCAAACAGCCAGGCAGATCCACTCGTCCATCCCCAGAGCCCCCTAGCAATGTTACGAGACACCCCTCCCCTCCTCCCTGCCACGTGCACACGGCACCCTTGCCTGTTCCCCGGCATCAGTAGGGCCCTGTTGCATTCTGCGCTGAGGCTGGCAGCTTTGCTGCCTTTCTGTCAGGTATTTAATACTGTGCTGCTGGGGTCTCCAGGCTGGCCCTGGTAGGCAGAGCCAGGTTCTCCCTGCTGCATTGTACACTGGGGAGGTTGCTGTCATCACAGAGGGCTGCAGGATGCTGTGAATGACCCAGCGAGGCCTGTGTGTTCCCTGGGAAAGGTACTTTTGCCAGGTGTTAGCCTGACGTGTACCAAGCGCTGTGTTAATGAGTTTCCGGGAAGGCTGTCTGCAACAATGGGTCAGTACGGGAGACGGCGCTTTCTCTTCTCTCACGGACGCTGCATATTTTACCATAAAATGAAAGTCTCTGGCTCTGCAGAACGGGGATCTCATGCCAGATAACTTGTCCCTGGCTCCCTGCCAGACAGAGAAGCCAGATCTGCAGGTTCCCCACCAAGCCTACCCCGCATCCACGAGTGCGCCCCCATGTTCAGCCGCCAAGACCCCTATCCACCCCGTGCCTGTCTGAGCACTGCCCAGCTTCCATGGGGACTGTGCCCCGGGGCAAGGTGAATGCTGGGCTGAGCAGGGCTGGACGGCTCAGCAACTGGGGCCTGAGCCCTAGGAAAGGGACAAGTTAAGCTGAATGTCAGGAAAACCTTAACTGAGCAGCTGGGATTTCTTTCATGGATTGAGCCCGCAGGGAATCTGCCCTGCCCTTGCTCTAAAGCCTGTGCCCCAGCGAGGAGGGCAGGCCAGTAGCTGACAGCTCACAGCAGTGACCAGCTGCATCTCCAACCAATGCTGAGCCTGGCTGGAGCCGGTGGCTTGCCGCAGGAGAGCAGCTCTGGTCAGTGCAGGGGCGGTGGTAGGGAAGGATCAGTGACACTATCCATCAAACAGTTGCAACTCAATTAAGGGTATTGATTAATCAGTATGGGCTTGACTCAGCTTCTCAGCAATGATCAGAATCCCCGTCTGGGGAGGAACAGCTGCACCGCAAAAACGGAAGCAGGTTCTTCAGCACATGCCGGGAATTTCATTGGGCCATTTGGTTTGCATGCCGGGGAATTTCCGGTGCCCAGGCCAAGTGCCGGCCCTGCGTGCTGGAGGGAAATCCCCCACCGGGCCCCATTTGACACCCCAGGTTTTCAGCACCTCAGTCTTTTCCCAGCCATGTTCCAGCCCCAAGACAGCAGCATTTACGGTGCAAATGTCAGCCATTTGCAAGGGCCAGCTGGAAGGTCCCTGGGTGCGCCTGTTCTGCTCCTCTTACAGAAGAATAAGGGGATGAACAACACCACATTAAAGGCAGAAGAATTCAGCCTGTTACAAGGAGATCCTTCGGCCACTTGTTTCACACGGGTGCAGCTGGCCTGGGGCACTCACGATCACAAGATGTCACAGAGGCCCCAGGCTCAGCACAATTCAAACCTGGGTTCTCGTACTGCCCTGGGAGGCAGCTGATGCTGGCGCTGCTCAGCGGTGGATTGGAGTAGCTATGGAAGGGTGACCTCATGGCCAGAGTACTGGCCTGGGACCCAGGACTCCTGGGTTCCATTCCCACCACTGCCAGACTCCTGGTGTGCCCTTGGCCAAGCCAGTCTTTCCACCCCTCAGCTGGGCAATGGGGAAACCCCCCTTTCCTGTTGGTATTTGTATCCCAGCAGCGCCTAGGCAGGGGCCAGGGCCCACAGTGTCGGGCGCTGGACAAACAGAACAAAGAGCCAGGGGGATAAAGAGGCTGCTTGGAGCTGTGCACGACAGCGCCTCCCCAGGCTCGGGGCAGCACGGGGGTGTTTGCAGGTGTAACACATGGGCTGGGGGAGGCGATCCTCGCTGGGCTGTAACACTCACTGTGCCGCTGGGCAGTGAATGGACTCGACCTGCTGGGCACAGGAATGCGTTTGCACCGTGCGTCCCATCTCTGTCATGCCAGGGTCATGGGAACGCCCGGGGCTGTTGCAGGGGGCGGAAGAGCTGGTGGAATTGCAGCAGAAGGACAGAGGGCTGCGTGTGGTTCTGCGAACGGGCTGTTCCCTTCCATGGCTGAGGCCTGGACCTGGACCCCTCACAATCTCTCAGCGAGAGCAGGCTTATGGCTGCTCTGCAAAG
This sequence comes from Trachemys scripta elegans, assembly GCF_013100865.1. Classification (NCBI taxonomy): domain Eukaryota; kingdom Metazoa; phylum Chordata; order Testudines; family Emydidae; genus Trachemys; species Trachemys scripta. The sequence continues at coordinate 108,561,592 of NC_048305.1, read as the reverse complement.
CCAGCTCCTGGCCCAGCTAACAAGCCAGGCGCACCCTATGCGAAGCCAGCCCCCATGCGCATGGAGCTCGGTTCTGCTCCGCTCCGAAGCAGGCTGGCAGCGTAAGGAGCCGTTTGACTGGCCCCTGCAGCCTGTGCTGAGACACGAGAGCGCGGAAATGCTGCCGCCTCCTCCGCCCGCTCCCCTTAGTAAGGGACCGCTAATAACAGCTCCACACTGTGTCCCCTGACCCCAGTCCATGCCCCTAGGCCGCAGGCGTGGACGGCTGCAGACTGCCCAAGACTCGCCAGGCCTGGCAAAGAGCAGGGCTTTACAGATACAGGAATAAACAACCACAGAGCACCCGGAGCATTTAGAGGGATTTCTCGGCTAATCAACAGCATAAGCCGGCTGTGCTGGCGGGATCCCAGGTGCAGGTGAGCACGGGCTGCCGGCAGCCTGGCTCTGCGCCAGAGGGAAACAAGAGCGTCCTGTATTACGGCTCTAATGCTGCTGTTTAGGGCTGCGCGGCCCGCCAATTCCCCTGGCGCTTTGCGGGTCTGGAACAGCTCCTGAGAGCCGGGTGCAGTGGGGTTTAGTGCCCTGGCCTTTCTGGCGTGGGTCTGTGTGCGGGTCGCCAGCCATCTGCCCCGCGGGTGCAGCCCGCAGGGCTCGGGCGTGCTCACAGCCGAGAAGGGGTTTTATTGTGGCTTGAACTGCCTCCTAGCCCAGGCTGACGCGCCCTGCTGGGGCAGAGGTGGGTGTGCCCACACACCCCCGGGAGCCTCACGGGAGGACAGCCGCCCACTCGCTGTGGCAGAGGCTGTGATTGGATCGCCCTGATCAGCACCCTGACGGGTAATAAATAACAAGGACTGAGCGACCGTCAGCCAGAGCCGGGGGCTGCTCGGGCTGGGCAAGGTGCTTACGTACGGGCCTCGAACCCGGCCTGTGACCCTGTGCTTGGGCACCTCACTGCAGGGTCTGCTTGCCAGGCTGTGGAGCACCCAGCAGCACCTGTCACCTCTGTGGGTGTCTCCCTCTGTGCCCAGGACCCAGGTTCTAGGCTCCTCTCTCTGCAAGTGCTGGCCCCTCTGCTGGGGCGCGCTGGCGGCTGGCGTGGGAAGGACTTGTCTCCACTGGCCAGGCCAGAGAGGAGGAGGCTCTGGGGCTGCAGCTGCCTTTCATACCAACTGCTATGGGTGCTCGTCTCCCTCTGATGAAGGTCACTGCCAAGATGAAGACAAGGGACCCGGTCCAGGAACTGGCAAGCACATGCTGGGATCCTCAGCAATGGCCCTTGTGTGCCGTAGCCGAGCGCTCTGCACCAGGACAGACCAGAAGCAGCCACGCTCGACTTGTTGATGTCCAGCTGAACACTGAGTGCGGCGCATCCCTGACCCCTCCAGGCGAGCCCAGTGCCTGTCGCACGTTGCTCCCCATCCCTGCGCCGCGACGCCGTAGCCCTTTGGGAGTTCCAGAGGATGATGGAAAAGGAACGTCTCCCATCTACCGGCACCTTCACAGCGTCCCTCACCACTGCCTGGCACTGCCTGAGCCCGTTTGGACCCACGCGTTTCACCTTTAATAGCGAAAGGCCCCATGCAGAAGATCCCTGGCTTCTATCTCCCACCAAGTTCCTGGGCGGCCCTAAACCGCAGCCGCACAAGCCAGGGCAGATGCGGAGACTTGCTGCACAGACAGAACAGTCGAGACTCTCCAGTGGTCACCCAGACAGACCCTGGAGCACAGAACAGCTCCGTGCCCGATTCACCACTACGCAGGCGGCAGCTACACTCCGCCGCGCAGACGCCGGGCTTTGGCTTAACCCTCCAAGGGTAAGACGAGAGCTGCTGCTGGGCCTCTACATCAGCCACACGGAGACGCTCTCCAGGGATGGGCGCTCAGCAGGCTCTTCTAAAAACCACCCGAGACTGATGCTACGACCTGCCGCTCCAGAGCCCGCACGCTGCTCTGAGCTGCACACACAGCATGGCGGGCGGGGCAGGGGCACGGCGGGAGCTGCACACGCAGCACGGCAGCTGCGACGGGGCACGGCGGGAGCTGCACACGCAGCACGGCAGCTGCGACGGGGCACGGCGGGAGCTGCACACGCAGCACGGCAGCTGCGACGGGGGCACGGCGGGAGCTGCACGTATAGTACCGTGTCCACGGCAGGGGTCCGCCGTCCCGTAACTTTCCCCGGCATGAGGGGGCAAGAGAGGCTCCCGGGAGCACTAGAGACCGGTTCCTGCCACATGGCCCCGGGGGCAGTGCCCAGGCAGCGGGGTGAGGGCGGTGGGGTAAGAACCCAGGCGGCATTCTGAACAAGTTCCTCGAGGTGCAGCCCTACCCTGCCAGGGATGCTCCCACCCCCGCTGGGTGGGTCTGGGCTCTGGGGCTGTCCACGTGCTTTCAGCGCTGGGGAGAAGGTAACAGTGGGGCTCGGGGGAGCTGCAGCAGAAAGGCCACCCACAGGCCAGAAGTCCTGGACTTGGCTGGGAGTCGGCCAAGGGACGTTCCTGCTGCAGGTCGTGACCTGGCAGCGCTGGGCATCTGCAAGCAGGGGGATGTTCCAGCGTCCCCACTAGCCCCTTCGGCTTGTCCGTGGCGGGCGGGCGGCAGCCTCGGCCCCAGGCCAGGGGAGCGGCAGGTCGCCGTCTTGTAGAGGCTCTTGTGGCTGGAGGCGTTTTATTCACCCCGAGGCTCTGGCTGGTTTGACTAGCGGGGGGACGTTTTGGTGCAGACCTGGCTCTGGTCTCTGCCGATGAGTAATGGGAATGAAAACGACTGGCCGAGTGTCTGCATTCCAGCCAGGCTGCCAAAGAGCTCACCTCCGGCTCCACCAGCAGGCAGCCATGGGGCTAGGGGGACCCCTCACCTCAGCCCTCCCCCTAGGCACCTGGACAGCCGCCGGCAGGAGCGCTGGGTCTGAAAATTCAGAGCAAGTATTAGCTCGTGATGGAATGAACAGTAAACATGGCCAGTGAGTGGCATTAATCTTGTGACGTGCCAGTCACCAGGCTGCTTCGCTAGCCCATAAATCCACGGCTCGCTCCGCTTCAAAGAGAGCTTCTCCTCTTCTCTGAAATTGTTTTAATTTCCACTGACCTTTCCCTGTTTCCAACCACCTGCCCCTAGCTCCTGGTTCCCCAGTGCGCGGAGGGCTGAGGCTGGCCCTGGCGGGCCAGGCAGTGACAGCCCGGAGGGCTCTGTGCCCCTGGCTCCATCGCAGCAGACATGGGGGCAGGGCAGCACCTCTTTGGGGTGCTGTGGGTTGGAAGCAGACCCAGCACTGCAGCCGTCTGGGGGAGGCCTGGCCTCACATCCCCAGCTCCGGTGCTCCCCTCCGGCCCCACTGTGCAGTTCCTCAGACAGCAGCTCCTTGTCCCCCAGGCCTAACGTGGCCCCCACACAGCTCACCCCCGTCTTGTCTGTGCCACAGACCCAGCTGGGTACATGGTTTGGTCTCCTCACCGGGTGACCCGTCTCTGTCTAACTGCCCGTTTCCGAGTCTAGCAAGCACTCGCTAGCATCTCGCTCTCCCCGCGGGCTTGGCCTCCAGACGGTTCCGTCTCTGTCGGTATCTCGTGGGCTCTCTGGGTGCTGAGTCTGCCGGCTCATCAGGGCCCCCTGCTCTGTCGGGTCCCTGGTCCCTCTTACGTAGCCACTTCGAATGACCTTGGTGCCACTGCACCCCTCCCGACTCCTTTAGTCCATTGCTGCTGGTGTCTCTCTCATGGCTGGATCCTCGCAGGAGTGCTCCAGTACTCGTTGTACTCTGGAGCTGGCGTTCTCTGGCTGTCGGCCATCTCTCGGCAGGACCTCCAGCCCTCTGGCTGCAGCAGGTCTCCCCTCATTGGTGGCAGGGTTTTGGCAACCCACCTGAACCAAGGGACAGCCTCACCAGCACCCTGGGGGCATGCCGGGGACCAGCTGTGTGGGGCAAATTCCCATTTGTGTGCAAATTCCCTGAATTCTACCCAGGCAAATGGGGCCCATTGCTGGGGAATAGTGTCCAGGTGCCACAGCTCGCAAGTTGGGCCGCCAGTTTGCCAATCATTGCCTTGCTTCTTGTGTCAGGCAGGGCATGGACTTCCCAGAGGTCGAACAGCAGTTCCCTGTAATCAAGTGCTGCTTTTCCTTCTCCCACGGTCACGTAGGCACAGCTCTTCCTGCTGCGGTTATTGCACGGCTGGCGGGTGTGATGGCCTTCTGTCGAAGAGCAGACTTGGAGCTTGGAGGTAGGGGTGGAGCGGGGCTTGGGAGAAGGGGCAGAGCGGAGCAGGAGGTTGAGCACCCCCGGGGCCCGGAGGAAGCTGGTGCCACGTGTCGTCTGCAGAGAGAAGCTGAGTGCAGGTTGAGTTTAGCAAGTGGAACTTTATCAAACCCTGATCGCTGCTCTGTCCGTATGGCTGAGCTGCTTCCAGCCAAACCCCACCCGATCCCTGGTCCCTTGGGGTCCCCTCAGTAGCAGCCCTTCCAAGCAGCGTGAGCCATCGACTCCCGTTCCACCGACCATGATACAGCCACTCGGCTCTGCTGGGCCGGGCCTCGTCAGTATGTGGCTGGGCAGCACCGATGCTGGGCTGTACTCCTTCTCCCCTGAGCACTGGGATTGCCTGGCTGGGGGCTCCTTGCCCCATGGAAATGCGCAGCAGGGTGGGGTGTGGCCTCGGGGAACAGACCGGGCTTTTCCAGCCCTAAGGTCCATCACGTCCGGCCTCACCAGTCGTGCTGTGTCCCACGGGTGGCTGCATTCAGCAATGCAACGTGCTCGGGGATGACATGCAAAGGGGAGGTCATTCCAGTAACCAGAGCCATCCCTAGAGTACGGCAAATTGGGGCGACCGCTCTGGGCCCTGCGCTTTGGGGGGCCCTGCGGGCTGGCATGACTGGGTGCCGCGTGAACTGCTGGGTGGGGGAGGCTAGCCCCCAGCCAAGCCCCTTCCACCCGAGGGAGAGCACACCGGAAGGGCGGGTGGCGTGGCCCCAGCCCCCTGGAGCCCAGAAGCACCGCTGAAGCAGGGTCCTGGGGGGGGCGGCGTGTGGGTGGGGCCATGCCTGGCTGTTTGGGGAAGTATTGCCTCCCCCGACCCCCGCCCAGCGCGGTTGGTCCCGGAAGTGGGAGATTCGTCACTTCTGCCCCGGGCCCTGTACCCCCCTAGGAACGGCCCTGACAGTAACTGCCCTCTGGCTGCTGCCAGTGTTGGGCTAGTGTCACAGTCAGAGGCAAAACGGACACTAAGGATGGTACAGAAGTGACACAGACTGAACCCAGCACGCAGGATGGTGTGCTCCAGCCGCCTTCTCACTGCGCCTGGGGACTAAACTTTATAATGCAGTTTAAACTTTCCATCCCGTCGCCCCCTTTTTCATTTTTCTTTACTGCATTTTAACAATTTTAATTTTTAAAACTGCTTTTAACTAACTTTAAATCTCCCCACACATCTGTCTGTTACTCACCTCTCACTTGTCGTGTTGCTTAAGTGTATGGCCAGAATGGGTCACACCTGGGTGACTAGACTGGCATTTATTTGCAGCGGCTGTCTCTGGCCCGTTTGGAATACGTTCAGCTTCATCTCCTGGTTCCACAGCTGCAATTTGCAGAGTTTGCTCAGTTGATTGTTGAATCTCTGGAAGAAACTGAAGATGCTGACCATTTCCGTTGAATTCTGCAGGGTCTGTCTCCATAGTATATGACCTGGGCAAGGCATTCTTTTTCTTTACATCAGTTGGAGTTCTCCATCCTTTTCCTCCATCCAGTTTGAGACAATCATGGTCAGTAGGTTCCAGATCAGGCAATTTTCTAACTGAGTGACATTGACTATAAAAATGTTTATAAGCTCTTTTAGCCTTGTGATCTGATTTGTCTACTCTGCCTACGTCTGGCCACTTTGGGGCGAGATTCTTTTCCAGGCTTGGAACAGTAGTTGCCTTCCCATCAGGAGTTGGGCTGGGGTACAGCTGGTAGCTGCTAATAGTTTTGATCTGTAGATCAGAAGAGCAGGGACCAGATTGTCCTGCTTCAATATTTTTTTGGCTGTCTGTATAATCCTCGCAGTCTCTCCATTTGCTCATGGGTAACGTGTGCTGCTGGTGATGTGTTCAAACTCATATTTTGTTTGGAATGACGTAAATTCAGCTGCAGAGAATTGTGGTCCATTTTCTGTCAATAGTTGTTTTGGAATACAAATGTTTTGAAATGGGAGAATGTGCTCTTTAATTTCTGGATAACACTGCTACATGTTGTAATTTTCAAATATATTATTTCAACATAGCTAGAAAAATAATCCACTACAACTAGATAATGTTGTCCTCTGAATTTGCATCGATCTGCTGCTGGCCTCTTCCAGGGTCTGTCCAGGAGAGGTGGTGTCATTAGAGGCTCTTTGCACTGGGTTGGTCCGTTAACTCTGCAGCGTTTGCATGAAGATACTTTATTCTCCATGTCCTTACTGATTCCAGGCCACCACTCTGACTGATTGGTCCGTTCACGGCATTTAGTTAGACCTTGATGTCCTTCATGGATGAGGTCTAGAATCTCTCCTCTCAAAGCACTTGGGAGGACAATGTGATCACCTTTAATCATTAGCCCTTTGAACTTGCTTAATTGTCCGCATACAGCAAAGTGGTCTCTTGCCACAGCCATAGTGGCTGCTCAAATGTAGCTAAAAGCTTCTTGATGTTGCTTATCTGCCAAGGTTGCTTTTTGTAGTAAGAATAGTCTCCTACTTGACTCTGGTCTGTCAGCTTTCACAGGATCCAGGTAAGTCTTTCCGAGTTCCTCTAGCTCACAGCTGTTTGAGTGGCACTGGTCTCCGTGACAGCGAGTCTGCTATTGTCAGATTTTCACCAAGAATATATTCGGCGACTGCGTTAAATCACATTAGCCTAATCAAAAGACATTGGTATCTCAGCTTTACTTGATCCAGGTCCTTCCTATTGATAAAGGTTCCAGAAGGATTATGGTTGGTTATCAGCTTAAAGGAACCCAACCCACACAGCTAGCTATAGAAGCTCTCCCATGCCCATACTCTCGCCTGGCATGCCTCTTCCATCGGAGCATGTTGTTTTTCTGCTTCTCTAAGTGCACAAGGGCAGAAGGAACTGGCTTCCACTCAGCTCCATGTCATTGTAACAGTACACCACCAACAATAACAGTCAAGTAAACAGCTGCTGGCATCAGCACTGACTCTTGGGAGTTTGTTTAAAACTGGAGCAGCTGAGATCTTTTCTTTTACCCTTTTGAAGAGAGTCTCCTGGTTTGGCCCCAGAGCCGGGGTGCATTGGACCTTACTGGTTCCTTCAGGGCGGTGGTCACTGCAGAAAAGTCTTGCTGGTATTAGCCAAGATAATCCCCAGCATGTGTCTCAGGCAGGGCCGGCTCCAGGCACCAGCCAAGCAAACTCGTGCTTGGGGCGGCAGATTCTGTGGGGCGGCATTCCGTCCAATCGTAGGGCGGCACGGCCACTTTTTGTTTGTTTGTTTGTTTTGTTCGCCGATCCGGCCGCCTTGTAAGGCGTGGCAGCGCGGAGGAGGGAAGTGCCCTGCTGGGAGCGGGCTGCGTGCTCTGTCTGCCCCAGCCGGTGCAGCAAGCCCAGCAGGGCAGCCCACGTCCTTCCCTCCCCGCTGACCAGAGCAGCGCGGAGCCCTCCCGGCAGGCGGCGCGGCAGTCGGGGCTGCGTGGCGAGCGCCCCGCTGAAGCCCTGGCCACGCCCCTTCTCTCTCTCCCCCCACTCCCTCCCTCTCCCCCCCCCGCTAGCTGGAGCATGTCTGCAGCGCAGGGAGTCCCCCTGCACCCTGGCTCCGGCTGCGCCGCAGGGGTTTTTTAATTTTATTTTATTATTATTTTTGCTTTGCCATTCTGGTGGCCCTGGTCTCAGGACTGGTACCCTTGCTGGTGCATTCAATGCTCTAATTGCTTTTACTTTTTCCGGACTAGGACTAATTCCATCTTTGTGTATCTGTCCCAAAAATTCAATTTGATCTAGGCAGAAAACACACTTTATTTAGCTTGAGTCTGGCCCCACAGATTAAGCTCAGAACTTCATTGAGGGTTTTGTCACGGACTTCCGTTGATGACTTGTATACTTGTTAAACCCTGCAATAGACGTCTCTCTATGAGATGAGGAACAGGCAGATACCGGACACAGCATTGGTATATAATACTTTAAATGCTTTTTATTGATTACAAAACAAACCTTACTCACTCCACATTCACACCCCAAACATACTATACCAGAGTTCAAAGGTCAGAATGGTCCCGATGGCCAGTCGAGATTCCTTCCGATCATAAGATCATAAAATGCGGGGAGCAAGCAAAAACCATATCTGTATCCACATGGGATTCTGGATCAATAAACGACTCCAATTTGCAGAAGTTATAGGCAACCATTTATAGTTCATTTATCAGTTCTTTGCTTTTGTTTACTAGGCCTTCTACCCGCACAATTCCAAAGAGAAAATCCTGGGCGAGCCACCATGATGTAAGGCAGGCCATTTTTTTCAATTTTTAAACAATTTTTTATCAGTCCCACTGGTGGTGGTGTTTTTCTTTTCTGAATTTCCATATTTTTTTCTGAACATAACAAGATTATTTTTGCACAAATAGTTTTAATAGTCCTTGACCTTAAGTTCTTGCTTCGGTTGCCAGCTTGCAATGCGTGAGCAGGGGGTTGGATTAGATGACCTCTTGAGGTCCCTTCCAACTCTGATATTTTATGATTCTATGATTCTATGATTTATGTTAAGCACGTGTCATTCATACCAGGTCTCAATGACCTATAACATATTACGTGAATATATGAATCACAATGCGTATGTGTGTGTGTGTGTATATATATATATAAAAAATACCGACATTCCCTCCACTTAATACATGATTAATGCCATTCATTATTGTATCACTTTATAATTTTGCAAGCAATTTAATTTTATATATTACTTGCTTTAAAAATTTTGTTGCTTTTTTATTTGGCAGTATAAACATAGCATAATAAAGGTTAACAAAATTATTAATGCAAATATTATGACAATAGGATGTAGTGGTAAATTTAGAAGAGCTGTGACACTGGGAGACCATTTTTTAAAAATATTATACCAATGAGAAATTGCCATTTAAAAAAAATATTTGACCATTGTGGATTAAAATGTTTATTTTTTTCTTAGCTGAGCAGACTTAGATAAATAAATCCCTTCTGATACGACAGTTACGTTTGCACCCACACGTATTTACATCTATTTTAAAATTAGCAGTCTTTCTACAGATACTCAGCTCCACCCTCCAGGCTGGCTCTGTGTAATCACACATGATTGATTTCCCCCTCTCCCCCATCGTTCCCATATCTTGGGCTCCTGCTCTAAAAAGGGCGACATTTTGCCTGGGGTTGACACCACATTGCCTTTGAGGATTTACTACAATTGCTTTTTGCAACTGTGCTGTGATTCCTATCATGTAAGTCACTTCCTTAAGGCTTATTTCTGGCAGTCACTGGTCTCGGTTTTGATTTTTAATCACCTCTGATTGCCTTGCCGTTTCTGTGGCTGTGTGAAGGGTTAAATCTCCCTCCATTCAGTTTCTCTGACAGGCCCTTGTTTGATGCCAGTCACGACTCTGTCTCTAGTGCGCTTTTCTCTTTTGTCTTCAAAATCTCAGCTTTGTGCTGTGGCGGGTTGGATCACAGAAATCCCGTTGGGAACTGCCAGCTGATGTGCCAAGAGTGCTGTCCCTGCTTTCCCTGCCAGCTTGAGACTCCAAAACCCTGACTTGTTGAGCCAGACATGCCCGTCTGCTCCAACACAGACCCAGAGTCTGAACCACGTGCCCCAAAGCTGCAGACTTAACTGAAAGCAATTTAAGAAGTGTTCCTGTCTTTAACACTCAGATGCCCAACTCCCAATGGGGTCTAAACCCCAATGAGGTCCAAACCCCAAATAATTTAAGACTGTATAAAGCTTATGCAAGGTAAACTCATAAATTGTTCGCCCTCTATAACACTGATAGAGAGATATGCACAGCTGTTTCCCCCTCTCCCCCCCAGGTATTAATACATACTCTGGGTTAATTAATAAGTAAAAAGTGATTTCATTCAATACAGAAAGTAGGATTTAAGTGGTTCCAAGTAATAGCAGACAGAACAAAGTGAATTACCAAGCAAAATAAAATAGAACACTCAAGTCTATGTCTAAGAAAACTGAATACAGATAAAAACCTCACCCAGTAAGCTTCCTTTTACAGATTAGTCTCCTTCTAGTCTGGGTCCAGCAGTCACTCACACCCACTGTAGTTACTGTCCTTTATTCCAGTTTCTTTCAGGTATCCTTGGGGGTGGAGAGGCTATCTCTTGAGCCAGCTGAAGACAAAATGGAGGGGGTTGCCCAGGGATTTAAATAGACTTTCTCTTGTGGGTGGAGACCCCCTCCTCTCGCCTATGCAAAGTCCAGCTCCAAGATGGAGTTTTGGAGTTACATGGGAAAGTCACATGTCCATGCATGACTCAGTTTTTACCAGCCAAGCCACATCCCTGGGAAGGCTCAGATGTGGATTGGTATCTTCAAGTTCATTGTTGGCTTAAGTGGTTCTTGACTGGGCATTTAATTTGCACATTCCCTTTTCAAGAAGCTGACCAAATGCTCTTCTAGGCTAGTTAAAATCAAGCAAGTACACAGCCAATATTCATAACTTCGAATACAAAAATGACATACGCATACAAAAAGGATGAATAGATTCAGTAGATCATAACCTTTACATAGATATGTTACATGGCATATGTAGCATAAAACATGTTCCAGTTGTGTCATATCTATACATTCATAAGCGTATTTCCATAAAGCCTTATGGGGATCACTGTCACATCTGCCAGGTCACACAAGCCTCGTAGAAAAAACTCCACAGGCTGCCCAGGTATCTGGACACACTGGTAGGCACATGCTCCCTCACATCCCATTACGCTGCTGAGGTATAAAATGCTCCTCACACTTAGCCAGCACCACAGCGTAACTGTCTCAGGGTTCCTCGCCAAAGGCAAAGGATTGAAAGAGGCCTTCAGCTTCCCCGTCCCTGGCCTAGACGAGGAACGTGCCTGTACCCCTCCAGGCTCTGCAGGGCGTGTGGCTGCCATGTGAAAACATGCAAACCATTCCCTCCAGCCTGGGCTGTCGACGCTGATTCTCTCTGAGGCACCCAACTGTGGCATTGGGACGAAATTCTGCAGGTCTATTGTTGTCGGGTTAGTGACAGAGGCAAAATGGACACCGCCGCCGGCAACCTTATTGCAAAAAATAACCTCGATTGCCTCCAGCACGCCGTAAAGATGTGCTGCGGTGGGCTCCTCACAGTGCCACCTAATCACTAAACAGGGTAATGCTGTTTAAACTTTCCTTCTCTGTCTGTGCGCACGAGATGGGGCTCCTGTCCGGCCACAGCTCCTCGGAGCAGGCCCTGGGCCTCGTCCGTTACCCAGCGCGTCAGCTGTGTGGAAGTCACATTGCAATCTACAGCGCTAAACGCATCCCTTTCCATTTGTGCTGGTTGATTCCCCAGGGAGCCCACTTGGCAGCGAACACTGGTCTCCCTCCAGACGTGCCTCGTCCCCTTCAGAGGCTCTGTGCCCGGCCCCTCTGCTCTAAGTGCCTCGTGCCTCGTGCTCTGCTGGCTACAGGCCCAGTGAAGCAGCTACCGGGTAAGAGCCGTAGGTCAACTCTTCACCCTGAGACTTCCCTTCCTCGCCCAGGTCGCTGCCTTAGGACTCTGCAGCCCCACGATGGAGGCTGGGCAAAGCTGCTCTCGCTGCAGCCAGAGAGGCTGCCAGACCACTGCACGTGGCTGGGCTGGCAGCGGGCAGAACGTCCGCCACAGACGAAGCCAGTTCAGGGCATCTCCAAGCGGGCGCTGCTGAGGGTCCGCTTCAAGCCAGCAAGGAAAGATGCCCCAGGGCCTCATCCCCATAGGGTTACCATACATCCGGTTTTTCCTGGACATGTCCGGCTTTTCGGTAATCAAACCCCCGTCTGGGGGGAATTGCCAAAAAGCCGAACATGTCCGGGAAAATGGCGGCTCTGCTCCTCCCTTGACTCTTCGGGTCTGTTTAAGAGCCGAGCTGCCCCAGCGCTACCGGCTTCGGGCAGCCCCCTTGCCTCCAGACCCCAGCCGCCGGCCGGGCACTTCCCCTCCCGGGCTCCGGCGGCACAGGGTCCTGTGCATGGGGGCTGCCCATGTGCCAGGCATGGGGGCTGCCCGAAGCCGGTAGCGCTGGGGCAGCTCAGCTCTTAAACAGAGCCGAAGAGTCAGGGGAGGAGCAGAGCCTCC
>NC_048305.1:108518581-108529647 GCF_013100865.1 Trachemys scripta elegans | reverse complement strand
CAAAGAGAAACTGCTGAGCTCCAGTTCATTTGCAAATTTGACACCATCAGATCAGGATTAAACAAAGACTGTGAATGGCTATCCAACTACAGAAACAGTTTCTCCTCCCTTGGTGTTCACACCTCAACTGCTAGCAGAGCACCTCACCCTCCCTGATTGAACTAACCTCGTTATCTCCACACTGATATATACCTGCCTCTGGAGATTTCCATTACTTGCATCTGAAGAAGTGAGGTTCTTACCCACGAAAGCTTATGCTCCCAATACTTCTGTTAGTCTCAAAGGTGCCACAGGACCCTCTGGAGCTAAACCAAGTGACACAGCACGTAATTGAAACGGAATGATTATAAAACAAACGTAACCACCCTCCTGGGAGGAGACCAGTCAGGCTGGTTTTGTGGCCACCTTGTTTGGTGGGACGGAAGGGTTAGTTCGGTTGCTTGGCTCTGAGCTGTGGAGGATGGGAACCTGCCCTGCTTTTGACAGACGAGACGTGTGTAAAGGAGGTGAAATGCGTCTTGTGTTGTTCTCAGGATTGCGGGCGGCAGGTCAGGCACAGATGGATGCTCTGGGTTGGCTGGCTGGTCACGACAACAGTTGTCCCGGGTCTGGGGCACCGTCTGGCTGATCGCATCCCTCTCCTGCTGGCACGGCTCATTGCGATGTGGCCGTGTGGTACAGCTGCCCTCAGGCGCAAAGGGAAAGCTGAGAGTGACAGAGACAGGACAGTATGAACAAAGCGGGGGCAGAAAGGGACACACCAAGGCAGGAGAACCGGAGCGCTCGTGTCTGCTGGCGTGGCAGGGCTGGCCGGGTGGCCCTGCTGCTGTGCTGAGGTCGGGACTGCTCTGAGGCCGTGACGTTCGGGATCCTGGGCAAAGGACAAAATCCCTGGAGTGGTGCAGAGGTCTGATGGCCTCACGGGTTACTCGTCTGGCTGACTCATCGCTTGTGTCCTTTTCCAGGCACCATTGGGACTACAGGGGGTGGCAGCACCATCTTACACCCTTGCCCAGCTTTTCCCCAGTGACGTGCACACCGTGGGTAGGCCTGCCAGCCCCCAGGGGTGACACAGGGCCAGCAGGTCCCAGCCAGGCTCACACCCCACCCCGCGCTCCCAGAACACTGGCCCACGCAAGCAGCAAGGCCAGCGCCTGACCCGGAGCCCGGGAGGAACAGCAGCAGGACTCGCCGGGGCGTGTGCTGTGGGATGTGCCACATGAGCCACCAGAGGGCACTCTCGCCCCACACCACACACCCCATGCCTGGAGCCCCACGCCCAGGAGCCCCACTTCCTGCAGTGTCCCATGCTGCTCTCCAGAGACACAAAACCCGACTCCCGCTGCAACCCCAGAGACGCGGGGCAGGGCCCATGGGGCCAGCAGTGATTACACACCCCCCACCCCCGTGATCACATCGGCCACCTGCCCACGTCAGCCCCCCCGCTTCCCCTCCCCCCAGACACCCCATCGTCCCAGCTGCTCCCTCCCCCACAGACACGCCCGCCCCGTCTCTCCACTGACTGGCCAGCACCGTCCGGGTGCCCCATCACCCCCACAAGCCCTGGCCCAAGCCCCTCGCACCAGCCCTTGCCCTGTGCTTAGGGTTGCTGGCGTCTGGTTTTGAACTGGAACACCCAGTCAGAAAGGGACCCTGGAGGCTCCGGTCAGCACCACTGACCGGGCCATTAAAGGTCCAGTTGCCGTGGGGCTGGCAGGCCCCCTGCCCGGCTCCGTGTGGCTGCCGGAGCGGCTGGCATGTCCCGCTGGCTCCTAAGCACAGGGGCAGCCAGGGGGGTCCGCGCAGCGTCCCCTCCCCTAGTGCCAGTTCCACAGCTCCCATTGGCCAGGAATGGCAGCCAATGGGACCTGCGGGTGAGGTGCCTGCGGGCGCAGGCAGCGCGCAGAGCCCCCTGGCCGCCCCTGCGCCAAGGAGCCAGAGACACATGCCGGTTGCTTCCAGGAGCTGCCTGAGGTCCACACCGCCTGGAGCACACCCCCCCACCCCTTCCCAAACCTCAAACCCCTGCCCTAGCCCTGAGCGCTCTCCCACACCCTGAACCTCTCATTTCTGGTTCCATCCCAGAGCCTGCCCCCCAACCTTCTGCCCCAGCCCAGAGCCCCCTCCTGCACACCAAACTCCTCATCCTTAGCCCCACCCCAGAGTCAGCACCCCCAGCTGGAGCCCTCACCCCCCACCCCGCACATCCCAACCCACTGCCTCAGACAGGTGAAAATGAGCGAGTGAATGAGGGTGAGGGAGAGCAAGCGACCAGGGGTGGTGGTGGAGTGACGGGGCGTGGCCTCAGAGAAGGAGGCGGGGCAGGGACAGGGCCTCGGGGTAGGGGGCCAGGGCTGGGGCAAGGGTGTTTGGTTTTCTGCAATCAGAAAGTTGGCAACCCCACAGCTGTGCCCCTGGCTGCGAGGCACTAGGCAGGCTTTGGGGGCAGAGCCCTGCTTCCCGCAGCCTCCCTCCTGCTGCGCAGCCCAGGCTCCAGGGGCTTTAATAATTAATGACGCCTCAGATTAATTAATCCCTGACTCAATCAGTGCCTCATTAATGGGGCTCGCTGGAGCGGGGTGCAGTGTGGTGGGCTGCCAGAACGCGGCAGGGCACCGTCCTGCCGCCCCAACATGGCCGTGGCCTGGCCCTGACTGACGCCAGCACCCCGTCGCTGCTGCGGCCTGTGCCCCGGCTGGGCTCCCTGTGGCGGGGGGCAGCGGTACTGTCACCGCTGGCTGCAGAAGGGCTGGCGTGGCTGCCCAGGGTCCACCCGCACTCCTTGCAGGCCTCTGGGCCCGTGCTGGCTGAGGCTGGGGGCTGGGCAGCACATTACGGGACACCCACTCCCCCCGCAGGGCTAGTGCCAGGGAACTGGCCGGGGACGCAGCGGCTCGGCGGCTCTTTCTGCACCAACAGACGTAGGCACCAGTAATGTGGGGGGGGCCGCAAACTGCAGGGAGTGGGGTGGTGTCTGGGCTGTGCCCAGCCTGTAACCAGTCCTTGGCACTGACCACTTCAGCAGTCCAGGCCCCCCTCCCCTGCCACAATTCCACCGGGGCAGGCCCAAGGGTTCATGCCGCTCGCCCTGCCTCTCGCTTGTTCTCCATGGCTGCCTGCCGCAAATCCAGCCAAGCCAGACTCCTGTGAGCAAGCCTCGTGAGCTCAGAGCTGTCAGCTGGGCCCTGCAACGCGCTGCCGCGGGCTGTGTAGCCAGACCCTGCGCGCTTGGCTCACACCAGCCTCCTGCCTCCTTTCCCGTGTGCTCCAGCATGCGGGGGTATGTGTGTGTGTGTGTCTTGCTTTGCTTGTACCCGGGTGGGGCATCGCCTCCTCTTGGCCCTTGCTCCCTGCGCATGCCTGGCCCAGCCACGGGGTTCTGGTGGCTCGTCGGCTCCTCCATTCACGGCGTAGCAGGCCCTGGGGCTGGGCTGCGAATGCCTTGCAGCTCCCACTGTACAGTACAAGGCTCTGCTAACTGGTACCTCGGTAGGGGGAGCAGCTCCATAGGGGTCCCTGTCTCTGGTAATCACCCCCCACCCCCTCCACACACACAGGAGGCAGAGGCTGCACTGTGCCCTCTGGGCCCCGCTCGCTGGGGCAGTCACATTTGGCTGGGGGCAGTTCATGGCTCTCATCCATGTTTGGTTAATTAGGTTTCAGAACATCAATTCCCCAGCATGCCCTTGGTGGCAGGGAATGTCCTTATGGGCAGTTCTGGGAGGCAGGAGGGCACAAGCCAGCCCATGTCTAAAGGCCCCTCCCCCAGCCTTGCGGGAGGAACAACTAGACCCGGGAACCAAATGAAGACGGGAGACAACTAAGGAATAACAGGGTCAGGAGTGAAGGTCATGGGTTCAAAACTAGGGATCCAGAGGGGGACACCGAGCAGAGAACCCTGGACAGTGCCCGCTGCTCCTCACAGCTGTCTAGGGAGCCAGCGGACGCTGCCCAGAGGAACTCTGCCTGGATGCGTGAGACCAGGGATGAACAGAAATAGCCCCTCACAGTCGCAGAGCACCCCCTTGTCCAGCATCCTCCTCCTGGTATTATAGATAGTGACCTTGGCCAGGGCCAGGAGGTTGATGAGGAGGTCTCGCAACTTCGCAGGGAATGGCTGGCTGGCTGGCTACACCATTGTACTGCTGCCCGTCACTGGAGTATCAGGCACCAGCCTGGTACCAGGCCTAGCCAGGGCTCTTTGGCACCTGAGTAGGGTGACCAGACAGCAAGTGTGAAAAATCGGAACGGGGTCGGGGGGAATAGGCACCTATATAAGAAAAAGCCCCAAACATCAGGACTGTCCCTATAAAATCGGGAAATCTGGTCACCCTTTACCTTAGGCTCCAGCACATGCTGCCCCAGAGATCAGGTGTAGCTGGGGAATTTAAAAATCGGAGCTTCAATAATGACAACATCTCCTCGCTCACTCTCTGTAGAGGTGTTTTTGTGCATGTGTGTGCTGTGTGCACATCTCGGTGTGTGTGTGCATGCGTTGTGTGTGCATGCGTTGTGCGCACACACACACACACACACACACACACCTCTCCCCAGCCCGCTCACTGTGTCCGCTCCTCAGCCCCACACCGCAGCAGGGAGCGGACAGTCTCCCTGGCTCCAGCTGCCGGGGCAGGAGGTTTGGGGTTCTAGACTGACCGGGGGCTTGGTGCCGCTCGCTGATACTCGCCCTGTCCCTGGCCATGGCTATTCTGGTGGCTGAATGGAGCAGGAATGACGAGATGGCTCCAGGAATCGCTGGGTGGGTGCGTGGCCCGGGCTCCTTTCAGCATCTCTGGCACTATGGGGCGGGGAGCGGCTGCTGCCATGCTGGGGGGGCAGTGCCCACCCCCACTGCTCTGTAAATACCCTGCACATGTCATGGTCACTTGCTGTTTGACCCCGGGGTGCTGAACCGACCCTGGCGGCTGCTGGGGGAGGCCTGGCCCCATTCCCCCTGCTGCCAGGACCGGCACGCTGGCTCCAGGCACCAGTGCTGGCTCGAGCTGTGCCCAGAACTCTCCCCTGGGCCTAGGGGCAGAGCCCCTGCAGCTCCCCACTGCTGGCGAGTCCCAGGACAGCAGAGGCCCTGGCCCTGGGCCTGCCCCACACTGGGCCGGGCACTCAGGCTTGCAGGGCAGCGTGTGGCCCAGCAGGACGAATGATCACAGCAAGATGGAGAGGAAGTAAAAGCTGAGCTGTTTCCTTATCTGCAGCATCAGGGCTTTGCTGTCATTACCAGAGCAATTATCATCTCATTGAGAGTCTTTAGCTGCCCTGATCCGCCTCTCCCCTGGATTTGCTCTGCGGGCTGGAGCTGCCGGAAGGGAAGGCAGCCTAATAAAAAGGAAAGGGGGTCTCTGGCTTCTGCTGTGGACTCTCCACCGGACAGAGGAACCTGGGGCCAGGTGGGGAACTCGGAGAAGGACATTACAGCCAGTGTGTGCATCTCCAGTGGACTGGCCCAGGGCAGGGTGGGGCACATCAGAGCCACTAGGAAGGTAACCAAAACCCCCATCCCATTACCCTCTGCTTAGCAGAACAGTTGACCCCCCCCCCCCACCACCCTGTATCCCCAGTGCAAGCTGGGAGGGCTGGGACGGGATGGGGAGATATCGCTTAAGGGGGACTTGCTCCTGCTTTGCACCAGGCAGATGCCAGGGCTCCAGCATCTGCCTCTCCTCTCTCTGGCCTCCATCCCAGCAGCACTGGACCTGCTCCCCCAGCAAGCAGAGAGCAGGACAGTGGCCTATGCCTGCCTCTGGGCCTGGTGTTTAGGACAGCCTGGAGCCAGCAGTACCGTGGGCTGGCGGGGGGGCAGAGGGCTTGTAGCCACTAGCAGCTCCTCCCGCCCTGTGCAGCACAAACTGGCCCTGGCGTGGGAAAAGGCTGAGCCCAGCCGCAGCAGGAGGCTAGGGGCACATGGACCTCATCTGGGTATTTTCTGCAAACAGCAGCACAGCTGGCCTGGGAGCTGGGGTTGGGGGCCCAGCAGAGGGAGCTGGAGAAGCCCCCTCCCCTCACACTGGCTCCAACTCCCCGGGGAGTGGCAGGACGGGTCCCTGCAGGACAGGCTCTAGCACCTCACCTGGCATTGGCAGAATAATGCAGATAGATCCGTCAATGGCCGAGCGCGGCCGATACTAAATGCAGGTCTGGGCACCCAGCTCAGACAGGGCTGTGCAGAACTAGAGGGGGCTCAGAGGAGCAACGAGAAACATCACCTGGGAAAACTCTCGTGTGAAGAGATTGAAACGACTGGGACTGTTAGAGAAGATGAACAAGAGGCTGTGATTAAGTCTATAAAATAATGACTGGCCTAGATAAGGGAGATCGGAAGCATCTGGTCTCCCTGGCTCCTAACACCAGGACAAGGGAAAGTTCAACGACAAAAGGTAGGAAATGCAAAACATGACAGGAAATTAGACTGTGGAACTCACTGCTACTTGATGTTATTGAGGCCTAGCACTTGGCAAGGTTCGAAGAGGGAGTGATCATTTGTAGGCCAACAAGAATAGGCCATGTTATAATAATTGCTAACACAGGGTCAAGGAGCCTGCAGTGACTAAAAGTGTGATCACGCATCTCAGGGCAAACTTTTAAGAACCAGGACACGAACCCCAAACTGGTGGTGAGTTCTATGCTTAGCTTCCAGCAACCAATCAAGTGTGAACTCCCCAGGCACTGTAACAGCCTTGCCATGGAGTCACTGACAGGCCCTGGGGTGTGCTGATCTGCCTCGCCACCCCAGTGAGCCTGCGTTTATGACAGATGGCCCCTTACACCAAGGATCACAGCAACATTCAGGTCACTCCCCATCCCAAAGGGCCCATCACCTACCCCAGATCAATTGCACCTTAGATCTCACACTAAAGACAACGGTTGTAGCCACTCCTATAATAAACTATACACAGATTTATTAATAGGAAAAGGAAATGAGAGGTATTTATATTGTTAAAGCAGATAAATATAGATACACAAATGAGTTACAATCTTATGTTTCAAAGGGTAATAGAAGCTTCTATAATTAGTAAGTTCTATATGCTCTTTAAAACTAACAAGCTAAGCAGCTGGAGATCCCTTGCTTATGCCTGGAAAACCTTGCCCTCCAGAGTCCAAGTGGAACAGAGCTACAGTTCCTTCTTGTTAGGTGTTGGTATCTCTTCTCCCCCACCCCATGCTCTGAGCCACAAACTCGGCTGATGGGAGGAATCTACTTGCAAGACTCATTTTCATGGGGGAGAGCAGAGCAAAGCAACAGAGTCTGTTTTCCTCTTTAATGTTTCACAATAGTCCGTCTGGTGTCGATGGACCTTCCCTGGTGGGCAGGATGTAACATCTTCAGTTGCAGATCGCCACTTCACACTAGTTAGTGTCTCTCTCATGGTGGGTGATTTACATGGTCACAGAAACTCACAATACCAATGCTCAAATAGCCCTTTACAATATGGGATACAGACGCTGTAAGTGAGATTAATGCCGGCCGCCATTCACAAGCATTCATTAAATCTAAACACATTCTTACAATTCTAATCCCTATTTCAACAGTACTAACGCACAGGTGAGCCAGACTGGTTCCACCTCTTTATTTGTCAGTCTTCATTTGAGACAAGGGGAGCTTGGCATGAGCTGGCACCTGGTCTGCCAGCACCACACGGAGCATATTAGAAGGAATTAAAACCTTATGCTTTGGGACTTAAACTGGTCTCTAACTCCTAGGCATTAGGACAAGATCTTCATGGGGGATGCTATCCCCCATCTGCCTGCTGCAGGTTCTAACACCAGCTTCCTTAGAGGTTTTTAAGGTCAGGCTTGACGAAGCCCTGGCTGGGATGATTTAGTTGGGGATTGGTCCTGCTTTGAGCAGGTGGGTTGGACTAGATACCTCCTGAGGTCCCTTCCAACCCTGATATTCTATGATTCTATGGTGTTGGCCACGCTCAGAGATAGGATCCTGGGCAAGGTGAACTATGGGTCTGATGCAGTCTCGCAATTACTAGACTTCAGAGTCAGAAATTCCAAGGCCAGAAAGGCCCATTGTGATCACCTAGTCTGACCACCTGTACAGCCCAGGCTGGAGAACTGCCCCACAATAACGCCTTTGCATCTAGGCCTGCTCTTTTAAACAAAATCCACTTTTGATTTAAGAATTGCCACTGATGGAGAATCCACCACAAACCTCCCCTAGATGATGTCCCATTTATTCACTCTCACTGTGAAAACATTCCATCTCCTTTCCAGCTTTGAATCTCATGCGAGCTGTGTTTGCTGGATTGAAACCCAGCTATTAAAAATAAATAAATAAATAACCTCTCTTCCCATGTGGGCACTTTCTGCTGTCGGATCTCGTGAGGGTCACTGGGATAACCCAGTAGATGGAGCTCCTTTAGTTTAGCTGCAAACAGGTTTTTACAGCTCTATTTGAAGTGGACCCAGTGTCCAGTAACAGTCTCATTAATGCTGTATACGGCAGTGATACCTCTCGAGATTCCCCTGCTTAACAGTGCAAGGATCACAGTCACCCTCTTAGGGCTTGTCAACCCAGGGAAATCTACCAGCCAAGTCACACCAGTATAGCTATGCCGGTAATCTCCCTGAGCAGACAAGCCCTGA
This sequence comes from Trachemys scripta elegans, assembly GCF_013100865.1. Classification (NCBI taxonomy): domain Eukaryota; kingdom Metazoa; phylum Chordata; order Testudines; family Emydidae; genus Trachemys; species Trachemys scripta. Next base: position 108,521,037 of record NC_048305.1, on the reverse strand, counting down.
CCTAAAGCATTATACTGGAAGCTCATGTTCACCTGGTTTTCTACTCTGACCTCTGTGTCCTTTCCATGTCCTCACATTCTCACATGCAGTCCTCCATCTTATAAGTGTCTGTTTCTAGACCCCTGACCTTGCATTTGGCTCCATTAAAATGCATGCTGTTCAAATGAGCCCCTTTACCAAGTGACTGCTCTGTAGACCTGACCTGCCCCCATCACGTGCCACACCAAAAGAATGTGAGTCCGCTGCAGTTTTACCAGCAATGGTTGGATCGTTTCCTCCAGCTCATTGATAAAGACGTGGCACAGCCCCGGGCCGAGAACAGTGTCCTGTGGCCCCTCCCAGATCCACCCCCTGGAGGATGGCTCCCCATTTTCATTTACTTTTTGAGGCCTGAAGAAGAGCTCTGTGGAGCTCACCAAATTGTCTCTGACCAACAGAAGTTGGGGCAATAAAAAGATCTCACCTCCCCCACCTCGTCTCTCTCTGAGATCGATCAGTTAAACAGGTTTTAATCCATTTTATATGGGCTATGCTGATGGTGCAGAGTGCTGGTTGTTTAAATCCGACTGTCACGCAGACTGCTACAGAGCGTTTGACTCAGTCCTAAGTATTATCCCTTTTGGGCCAGAGTGGCGAGCCAGCATTCATGGCCTTGGGGGCTGCTTGCCGCAGAAGTGAAAACGAGCGATGGAGCCAGGTAGTTCTTTGGGGCCGTGCTGTTCACAGACACAGCATGTACACAGCCCTGTTCTCACAACAGGGCAGGCAGCTCCCTTGCTCGGAAAGCCAAGCCCGCATTCTCATGTCCCCAAGAGCTTTAACTCTGCATCCTCCTGGGCCCTTGCTCACCACTTCTCGCGCTAACTGCTGGCTTTCTGCCTTTCCCACTCTGAGGGAGGGGAAGTGCCCGGCCGGCGGCTGGGGTCCGGAGGCAAGGGGGCTGCCTGAAGCCCATAGCGCTCGGGCAGCCCGGCTCTTAAACAGAGCTGAAGAGTCAGGGGAGGAGCACAGCAGCCACGGGAGGGGAAGTGCCCGGCCGGCATTTTCCCGGACATGTTCGGCTTTTTGGCAATTCCCTCCGGACGGGGGTTTGATTGCCGAAAAGCCGGACGTGTCCGGGAAAAACTAGACATATGGTAACCCTAGGTCACCCTAGCCACGTGACTCAACACCTTGTTGCTTCAGTTACCACTACACAAAGACCTGAAGAAGAGCTCAGGGTAGCTCAAAAGCAGGAGTTGGTCCAATAAGAGATCTTACCACCCCCACCTTGTCATTGATAAAGGGTCATTTAATCACTCCTTCCAGTGAGCTCAAATGAAAGGTGGTTGGTTACTGTCCATGGGTGTCCTAATCTCTGACTGTTCTACAGATCAAAGACATGGTTGAGGGAAGCCATTAAACACTTTCCCATCTAACACTCTGTTCTGTCAGTGTTATCATCAGCAACCACATTTATGAGCTCGTTTAAAAACTATCAAATTTATTTGACAAGACCTATTTCCCATAAAACTATGTTGATTGGCATTAATTATGCTACCAATCTTTAATTCTTTACTGATTGTGTCCCTTTACTAGCTACTGTTTAACATTCTCTCTCGTAACTGATGGAATAGAACGTATGCAATTATCACACTGAGATATGAATACATCATTCTGCTTCTTTCCAAATACAGAAGAGGAAATATATACATTGAAAACTTTTGCTTTTTCTGCATCATGATTGACAATCTTACCGTCCTTGTCTAGAATCAGATGCGAACCATTGCTAGGATTTGGTTTGTTCCTGATATTTAAAAGAATTCATTATTATCCTTAATCCTTCACTGATCCAGACAATTGATAAGAGAAGCTAAAGATGTTTCCTAGGTGCTAATTTGTATTGGTACTCATTGCTATCAGCTTTTCTATTTGCTAAATATTTATTTTTAATTGCTTCTTCCACTACCCCTCATTACCCTTATGTTTGCAGAATTGTGTTTTTTGAAAGTCTAATTAAGCATTCCTAAACAACTCCAAATTTTCAGTTTCATGTTTAAATATTTCCTTCCCCTCAGTTTTGCTTATGATTGTTTTCAGCTTTGGCAAATGGGCACTTTTAAAAGCACCAGGTTGTACATATGGCTGTCCAGGACTACAAGGTTAGTTAGGTCATATCTTTTATTGGGCCAACTTTTGCTGGTGAGAGACACGAGCTTTTCACACTTACAGATCACTCTTCTTCAGGTCTGAGAAACATACTCAGTGTCACAGCTACCTATAAGGTGGAACAGATTGTTTAGCACAACCAGGGACCCCCGCCCGCCCCCCAGGGAGCCAGACACCACAGCTGTGCATGCCCACAGGGACCCCCGCCCGCCCCCAGGGAGCCAGACACCACACCTGTGCATGCCCACAGGGACCCCCGCCCGCCCCCAGGGAGCCAGACACCACAGCTGTGCATGCCCCCAGGGACC
>NC_048305.1:108512103-108518561 GCF_013100865.1 Trachemys scripta elegans | reverse complement strand
CCGACCCCCAGGGAGCCAGACATCACACCTGTGCATGTGCCCTGGGACCCCCGCCCACCCCCAGGGAGTCAGACACCACACCTGTGCATGCCCCCAGGAAACCCTGCCCACTCCCAGGGAGTCAGACACCACACCTGTGAATGCCCCCAGGGACCCCCACCTGCCCCAGGGAGCCAGACACCACAGCTGTGCACGTGTTGCTAGTCACCAGTGCTAGCCCACAATTCCCAGGGCCTGCATGGTCCGACCCTTCTGCCAACAGCCTGCTGGCATCCCACGCCAGCCGGGAGCTACCTGCTGGTGGTGCTACAGCCGCTGGGTTTTAACCCTTCATGGCACGTGGCCGGCTCCGACAGGGCACCGCCGCGTTCGGCTCAGCATGCTTCTAGGCAGCCACAGGCACATGTCAGGTTCAGCTCGACCTGTGTTTGAGGCATGCAAGGCCCAGGATTTTGGCAAAGCTGCAGTTCTATGATGAGGTCTCCGGAAGGTGGGCGTTAACCGGGCCACTGTCCCGCATCAGCATCACAAGACGAAGGGTGGGACTGGCAGTTCCCCATCTCCCTGCCCCTGCTGTGAGGAGTTCAGCTGGGTGCTCACAACCGCCCCGACACAGAGCCCAGCGTCCGGCGTGACCGTGACCTGAGCCAGGCCAGCGAGAGCCCGCACTGGCAAGGAGCCTGGGGCAGACAGGCTGGAGTCGCAGGAGCACACGCCAGGCGCCGGATCGGTGAGCCTGTATTCTGAAACTCCATGTGGGGCTGGGCCCAGAGAGGCAGCGGCAGGCCCCGGGCATCCTTGGGGCCAGGATCTGTGGGCTCCTTTCCTGCTGCCTGGGGCCCAGGACACCCCTCCCCGCACCTCTGGCATGTTTGCCCAGGGCCCGGCTCAGAGCGGTTAGGGCATCACCTGGGAGGTGGGAGGCTGGTTTGTCTCCGTGGTGCTGCCTGAGGGGAGAAGGGATTTGGACAGCGTTCCCCAACCCCTGGGCTAGGGGATAATCAGACGGGGGCGCCCCCAGGCTCCCGGGGAAGCTGTTCCCCTCCCGACACAATGAAGAAACCACTGGGCCAGAGCCTGTGAGCTCACCAGCATGAGCGGAAGCTGCCGCGCCCCTGGCAGGCGACGGTGTGATTCGGGGCCTGGAAAGAGTAACTGGGCGAGTGAATCACACTCACCCTGACGAGTGGTACAACGGTGCCTGGTACACACGCGGCGTGTGGGACTGGAAACTCATGGCCCAGAACTGGAAAACGGGACCCTGACACTGTTCAACGCTACACAAGAGTCGGGGTTTGGTGTCCAGAGACCTCCGCCTGCTCCTGCCCATGGCGGAGACCCGAAGAAATGCACCCTCAAGTTCGGGGATTTACAGCTAGGGCATGCAAGGGACAGGAGCTAAACCAAGATCCACAAACCTGGAAATCCTGGACGCCCCATCATCTCGGGCATTGGCACTCTCACTGAAGGACTGTCTGGATATGTGGACTCCCTACTCAGACCCTACGCCACCAGCACTCCCAGCTATCTCCGTGACACCACAGATTTCCTGAGGAAACTACAATGCATTGGTGACCTCCCAGAAAACACCATCCTAGCCACCATGGATGTAGAGGCTCTCTACACAAACATCCCACATACAGATGGAATACAAGCTGTCAGGAACAGTATCCCTGATGATGACACAGCACAACTTATTGCTGAGCTCTGTGACTTTATCCTCACGCACAATTATTTCAAATTTGGTGACAATATATACCTCCAGACCAGTGGCACCGCTATGGGCACCCGCATGGCCCCACAATATGCCAACATTTTTATGGCTGACCTGGAACAATGCTTCCTCAGCTCCCGTCCACTCATGCCCCTTCTCTACCTACGCTATATTGATGACATCTTCATCATCTGGACCCATGGGAAGGAGGCCCTGGAAGAATTCCACCATGCTTTCAACAGCTTCCACCCCACCATCAACCTCAGCCTGGACCAATCTACACGGGAGGTCCACTTCCTGGACACCACCGTACAAATAAGCGATGGCCACATTAACACCACCCTATACCGAAAACCCACCGACCGCTACGCCTACCTTCATGCCTCCAGCTTCCACCCCGGTCACACCACACGATCCATCGTCTACAGCCAAGCACTGAGGTACAATCGCATCTGCTCCAACCCCTCAGACAGAGACCAACACCTACAAGATCTTCACCAAGCATTCTCAAAACTACGATACCCACACAAGGAAATAAAGAAACAAATCAATAGAGCCAGACGTGTACCCAGAAGCCTCCTGCTACAAGACAGGCCCAGAAGAGAAACCAACAGAACTCCACTGGCCATCACCTACAGTCCTCAGCTTAAACCTCTCCAACGCATCATCAGTGATCTACAACCCATCCTGGACAATGATCCCTCACTTTCACAGACCTTGGGAGGCAGGCCAGTCCTCGCCCACAGACAACCTGCCAACCTTAAGCATATTCTCACCAGCAACCACGCACCGCACCATAACAACTCTAACTCAGGAACCAACCCATGCAACAAACCTCGATGCCAACTCTGCCCACATATCTACACCAGCAACACCATCACTGGACCTAACCAGATCAGCTACAACATCACCGGCTCATTCACCTGCACGTCCACTAATGTTATATATGCCATCATATGCCAGCAATGCCCCTCTGCTATGTACATTGGCCAAACTGGACAGTCACTACGCAAGAGGATAAATGGACACAAGTCAGATATCAGGAATGGCAATATACAAAAACCTGTAGGAGAACACTTCAACCTCCCTGGCCACACAATAGCATATGTTAAGGTAGCCATCTTACAGCAAAAAAACTTCAGGACCAGACTCCAAAGAGAAACCGCTGAGCTCCAGTTCATTTGCAAATTTGACACCATCAGATCAGGATTAAACAAAGACTGTGAATGGCTATCCAACTACAGAAACAGTTTCTCCTCCCTTGGTGTTCACACCTCAACTGCTAGCAGAGCACCTCACCCTCCCTGATTGAACTAACCTCGTTATCTCCACACTGATATATACCTGCCTCTGGAGATTTCCATTACTTGCATCTGAAGAAGTGAGGTTCTTACCCACGAAAGCTTATGCTCCCAATACTTCTGTTAGTCTTAAAGGTGCCACAGGACCCTCTGTTGCTTTTTATAGAAAATCACTGCGCTCTCAGATGAACTCTAGGGTGACCAGATGTCCCGATTTTATAGGGTCAGTCCTGATTTTTGGGTCTTTTTCTTATATAGGCTCCTATTGCCCCCCCACTCCTGTCACGATTTTTCACACTTGCTGTCTGGTCACCCTAATGAACTGATGCCTGCCTGGCCTGCAGGTTTTCATTCCATGAGACGAGAGTCTCGGGGCAGAGCAGAGCAGCGTCCCCCTGTGTGACGGTTGTGGCGGCTGGGAGACGACGGGGGCTGGCCTGCCCTGGACCGGGCACACCATGCGCTGGCACTAATGCAGGATCTGAGCCCCAACTGCCCCTCAGCTCAGGCCCGTTAGCCCTCTATTACTGCCGTGGGCAGCTAAGACAGGCCTGAGGGCACAGCCTGAGCACAGCCTCATTTCCATCTGCACCTTAAACCTCCCAGCCAGCTCGGTGCAGGGGCTGCCTGCTAACGACCGAGGCCCCCTCATCGCAGCCTGGTCCAGAGCCTGTGGCTGCCCTGGCCAGATCCCCCCCGCACAGCATCCCCCAGAACTCCCTGCCGGGGAGACAGCCCTGTGCTGGCTCGGAGGCCCTGCAGTCGGCTCCTTGCAGCTGGCCTCACTCTGTGCCCAGCTCCTGCGCCAAGGATGTATAAACCAGGGCAATAGGACAAAGCAGCAGAGTGGGGCTGGCAGGGGAGGGGGTTCTCCCCCCAAGGAGCTGCCCTCAGGCAGGAGCCTAGTGATTTATTTCCCCCCCCCCCCCCCCCCCGCAGCCAAGCTGGGTGCCATGCTGGGAGCAGCCTCCTTCTCCTAGCTAGCAGCATGGGCCAGACCCTGGAGCAGCAGGAACACAGCCCGTCAGTGGAAAGGCAAGTGTCCTAGGGCTTGACCCCACACAAAGCCCCCGGTGATCCCCCCAGGGCAGGGCTTGCTGAAGGCTGGGGGGCCCAGGACAGCACCATGGCAGGGCCTTGGGATGCCATCCTCACAAGCACAGCAGGGGTCACAGGGGCTGGAACTAGGGGTACTGGGGCTCCCCCTGGCTTGACATGGTTTCCATCATATCTAGGGTTCATAGGTTCAATGGCTCTCAGCCCCAACACTATACACATTATTTCAGCCCCCCCAGAGCGGTGTTAGGGGGCAGCCAGCTCCCAGTGGCGGGGCAGCNCTCTCCTTGTCTGTGCTCCACGGGGGGCCAATGTGTGCTGGTCGCTGCACCCATGAGATTGCAGGGGCCTATTCCCAGGGCTCTGCAACCCCAGGATCTGCCATGCGGGCAGGGGACTGGACTCGGTGACCTCTCGAGGTCCCTTCCAGTCCTAGAATCTATGAATCTATGAATGTGCCCCATGGCATCAGTGGCTGGTCCTGTGCATGACGCCACAGAACTGGCATGTGCTGTGGAGCCAGAGGAGTGACTCCAGGCCAACCCAGACACCCTGCATGACTCCTCGCCTAGTGCATATGCCTGGACACACATCGCCCCACACGGTAGTGCCAGCCCACCTGTTCAAAAATCAGACACCAGACCCCAAAACCCACAACGCTGGCCCCCAGACCAGTTTCTGTACAGATGGAATGGTGCGTTTGGGTCCCCGCCTCCTGCCCCCCGCACGCTGGCAAACAGCTCTGCGCCCAACTCATGCCCTTGGGCCCTGTGCCAGGAGCACTGGCTAGCGGCACCGCATTGCGCTAGGCCCCAGAGCCACATGGAGCGTGGGATTCCCGTCCCCAGGAGCTTTCAGTCCAATGGAAAGCGGTGGCGAGTTTGTAATGCGGAAACTAGGGCCACCAAACTCATCCCCTGTAGGGACCACAGCACATGCCTGTTAACCCCTGCTGGGCTGGCAGGAACCAGAGGGGGACCTCAGTGAAAGATCATTAGCGTCACCCTGGGGCAGCAGTCCCTGTAAGCCCCAAGGTGGTGCCTGGAAGAGCCAGGCTGTGAAAGGCTGAATTCCTGGGACGGCCCGGTCACCTGCCTGGCCCTCACGCTGGCTCTTGAGAGGCTGCCACACCTGGTTTGTAACAGGCAGCGCCCACTCACCAGAGCAACAGTGCACAAGTATTGGTGCAATGGCCAAATCCACCGCTACGCACACCATATCGCACAGCAGAGCGTCCAACCAGAGCGCCAGGCCTGACACCAACTTTCCGACGCAGACGCCTGGGGATTTTCTCCCCCGCCTGGGGCAGCGTCTGCACCCAGCCTTCAGAGCCACAGCCCTGCCCCCTCCCGCTTCAGCTCCGGGAAGGACCGGGGCCGGGGGAGCAGGCTCTTACCCGGTATGTGGGCTGGCCCACACAGAGACCCACAATACACAGGCCGCCAGCTTCCCACCAGCACTGGGCCCTGGGCTTTCCCTGGCTCTGGGGGCAGAGCAGAGCAGTGACAGCTAGACACCACTGGTCTGGCACTCGAGTGACACAACACTGTGCTAATGTCGGTTACTCGCGTTACAAGCTCCTAATCTGACCTCTTCCTGCTGAAAGACGGAGGCAAAGCGGAGGAGACCTGGCCCGGGTAGGGTACCCCTCCGGGTCTCCTTCTGGCTCTGCTGGAAATCAGTCTGGGCAAGTTCTTGGCCATGGCCTCTGACATCTGCCGCCCCAGATCACAGAGCAGCCTGAGCTTTCCACGCCATCGCAAGCCGTCCTGCAGCAGGGGCCACAGATGCCCTGCGTTGGGGAGAGCTGGCACCGCGGCCCAGGCCGGGCTGGCACAGAGCGAGGAGGAGGGAGATTTAGGCTGAAGCTGAGGCAATGTCTCCCAGGGCAGAGTTACACCAGGATCTGCTCCCCAGGCAAGGGTGGAGCTGCACCGCCTGGGACAGCAGCTAGGCCCCACAGAGCCTCGGCTAGCGGCATGGGCCAGTGGGGACATCCTGCTCCACTCCTCTGTGCGGTGAGCTCACAGCCGACCCAGTCGCTCCAGTCGGGTTCCCGCAGGCACAGTGGGGAACAGGAGTCCCCGGGCGCTGCAGCTCCAACGCGCTGTGTGGGATCCCCAGCGCTGCTGGCTTTAATGGGAGTGTAATCGGCTTTTAATTAGCGCCTTCTCCTCTCACCTCAGGGGGGAGGGATCGAGAGGATAAACACAGTGGGGTGTCAAATGACTGGCACACCACCAGCCTGCTGTTCCTGCACCTGATAGTGCAGCTCTATACCACGAGTGTGTGTGTAGCCCTGCACCCCAGGGTGTAGGTGTGCGCGGTGGGGGAGTTGTAGCCCTGCACCATGGGGTGGATGTGTGTGTGTGTGTGGGGGGGGGGGG
>NC_048305.1:108397292-108477459 GCF_013100865.1 Trachemys scripta elegans | reverse complement strand
AAAAAAATTTGCTGCAAAAGACAGTTGTTTTAGACAAAAGGAGGAGGGGATATGTTTTTTAAGATAGGAATAGCCCTTATCTCCCTCCTTAATGCAGTTACAAAGCTATAGCTTGTCTTTTTAAAAAACTTTTATATTTTATCTGCAAATGTAAGTGCTATTATACTACCCCCAAAAACCTGCATTTTACAAATATCCTGTAAACCAGAGGCGGGCAAACTTTTTGGCCTGAGGGCTGCATTGGGTTTCGGAAATTGTATGGAGGGCCAGTTAGGGGAGGCTATGCCTCCCCAAACAGCCAGGTGTGGCCCCCTTTCCTCCCCCGCTTCTCCCCCCCCCCCCCCCCCCCCCCGCCCCCCCCCCCCCCCCCCCCCCCCCCCCCCCCCCCCCCCCCCGTCCCTGCATTGCTGGCCCCCTGGTAGCACGGAGCCGGCTGTGGGGCAGTCGCATCACAGCAGGTGTTGGTCTGCTCGGGCAGGATTCCTGCTGCCTTCCACACTCCGGTGCCGGGCTCATCTCGGCCGGGCCTGCTGGTGGGATCTGGGCTTCAGCCGCACCGCCCACACGCTGCTGAGCGAGCAAGACCTCTTCTGCCCGCATCCCACCATGGCAGGGCCTCTTTGTTCCCGGGGAGCCCGCCGAGCTGGCGTCCCGACCCTGGTTCTGCCTAGGAGCCCCAGCAAGTCGCTTCGCCGCTCTGGGCCTGCGGATGCTCTGGGTGTCCCAATCCTGTGGGCAGAGCCGTGCCCGGCTGCTCCCTGAGGGCCGTGCAGCTCCAAGCGCTGAGAGCCTGAGCTCTGCAGGGGGCAGAGCACCATGCCCATGAGCTGCACCCACTTCCTGCCACGGCCTCCACAGACATTTCCCACCTGCCTCAGGTCCGGCCTGCCCCCCACACCGCACGAGGAGTCTGACCCCACGGCCAGGGGCTCCAAAAGGTGCTGGTGGCACAAGGCCCACGGGGCAGAGGAGGCGCTCGCCCCGTGATCGAAACTCTGATTGTGGGGCAGCAGGAACCAGACACTGTGAATAGGATCCCAAACCTGGATTCCCTTTGGGAACTGGCCTGGAGCAGGAGAGCGCTGGAGCCCCCCAGCACTCCGCAGCAGCGAGCGGAGACAGCCGGGCCTGTGCCAGTGGCAGGGAGACAGGCTGGGGGGTAGCGATTGCCCTGCCAACAGGACGGCCTCCAATAGGCGCTGCAGGGCAGGAGCAATCAGGGGCTGCCCTCGGAGCGGTGTTGGCCAAGCTCCCCTGTGCTGGGGGGCGCTGCTATCTACTCTCTCTGCCCTTCTCCCCAGCGCCCAGGGAGGCTGACAGCCCTGCCTGGGATGAGTGCAGGAGAACCCCAGCGGGGGCCATGTCCCCTCCCGCATGCACACCTATCTCCATGCACTCAGCGTGGCAGGGCCGGGACAGGCTCTGGACCTTGCCATGCCCCAATCCATATGGCGGGACCCCTCCCGTCTAGCCTTAACGGCCCCTATTGCCTGCTTGTGTCCTGGTGGGGGTCTCCACCCCGGCGGAGCGACCCCGGGGCTGGCTGATGGGGATTTAACCTCAGTTTGCCCAGACAGCAAGCTCTGCCTCTGCTTTGGAGCTGGGTCCAACGCCCGCCTAGCTGGCTGTGCTTCCCCCTCTCTGTCGGGAGGCTGCCGCACCCCACCCTGAGCTGGCTAAACCGGCTGGGTGACCTACCCACAGGAAGGGCTGGGCCTCCTGCTTCTGCCCCAGGGGCCGGACGGGTGGGAGGAGAAGAGAGAAGTGCCAGGAGGAAGCGGTCCCTGAACCAGCCCAGGCGGTGCAGCTTGGGCAGCCCACCCCCTCTCGCGCCTGGCTCCAGCCACACTGACAGCCCTACAACCCCTCCCCAACCAACAGGCCTAGGGCCGGGGCAGAGCCAGGCCAAGCAAGGACCCCGGTCTCCAGCCTGCCACGCCCTAGGCAGGGATTCACGGGGAGGAGGTGCAGGCAGAAGCGGGCTTGCTCAGGGCTCCCATCAGCACGGTCTCTGGGCTCTGGGACAGGCACAGCTATGCAGCAGGAATGCAGCGTGTGGGTCCAGTGCAGAGATTACAAAGCACCCACCTGGAGTTCCTTATCAAAGCAGCTCACGTTCCTGCTCAGCACAGCGCTGTTTCCTGCAGTTGATGGTTAGAACAGGAGCAGTGACGTGTTATGACAGCACATTCCTGTCCTTCAGCCCCCTCTGGGCAAGGCACTCAGGACTAAGCAGCCAGGCAAACTGAGGCCCAGAGCAGGGGAAGGCAGACAGTGATTCAGCGGCAGGCCAGGGATAGAACCACGGTGTCTGGGCTGGCAGGGCCATGCTCTTTGGGGTTTCACTGCTCCCAAGGGCTTGTAGCCAATAGGAGCAGAGCACCTCCCACAGCCCCAGCTGAACCCATGTGCAGCTAGGAGTGCTAATTAACTCTCCAGTCACTATCTCTTCAATATATGTTCCACTCTATATGCATCCGAAGAAGTGGGCTGTAGTCCACGAAAGCTTATGCTCTAATGAATTTGTTAGTCTCTAGGGTGCCACAAGTACTCCTGTTCTTTTTGCAGATACAGACTAACACGGCTGCTACTCTGAAACCTGTCTCCAGTCACTGTGACCCCTGCTCAACATCCCCCCGTTCCCCAGTGCTCTTGCCTTAAATGCAGGTTTCGGGCTTATCGAAGCCAGGCCTGGCTCTGTGCTGTGTCCTGCACCTGGCACCATGGGGCTGGGACCCCCAGGTGGGACTGTGACAATGTGCCTGGCTCCATCCTAGCAGCCCCCACTGCAGGCCTGGGGTGGCTCAGTGAGCAAGAGCAGAACAGCCTGGGTCCAGAGGCCGCTGCCCACCCCTTCACCCGCCTCGCAGAAGGGCTGCCGGGGAGCAGCCAGGGTTTGTGCCCGGATGAAGGATTCTCCCTGCAGCTAAAGCCCAGCTCATTGGATTTCTGCAGCACGCTCTGTGCCCCGGGGAGCCAGGACCTAGTGAGCTCCGGCTCAGCACAGAGACGCAGCCACGTGGAGAACCTGGAAGGGAGAGCGCAGGGCTAAAGCCAGAGCTCCCGGGGCCCGGCAAGGTGGGCTTTGGGCCCAGACCCCTCAGGGTCGTTGCTGGATACTGGCGTGGGCCCCATGGCGCTGCATGCCCCACACACACACACACACGCCCTGGGGCACAAGGAGCCAGGCGACTGAGAGCTGCTCCTAGCACGAGGCAGTACTGCTCCAGGTCACGCTCACAGGGCCTCACGGCCCCTGGGTGAGGCTTACTCTAAACCCAGGGCCGCAGCCCAGCACCGCACAGCAAGCCAGGCCTGGGTGCACCTGCTCCTCAGAGTGGAAGGGAGGAGCCTCACACTCACAGGGATACACGTGCCATCCTGAGCTGCACCCGCACGGCTGTGCCGCCCCCCCGGCACCGTTCACACCCGTGGGCCTGCCCATTCACACCCACCTCAGAGCCGCAGGGTTTTACACCTCTATTCCGACAGGCATTTTTCTGAGGTAAGCCACCCCCGAGCAGCTCCTGTGTTTCTCACCCTGGCCTGGCAAACCAGGCAGCGCAGAAAATGGGAAATCCCAGTTACGAGGCTAGAGACACTGCCCCTGCCTTACGGGAATCAATTCACAGAGACTAAAGCTGCCGTGGCAGCGGCACTGGGGCCAGGGCTTCATACAAGGAGAATTTGTTTCCTTGTTAAGTGAGATTTTTCTGCGTCCCGGTTATGGGAATAGAACCACCCCAGGTGTGAATTATTCATGAGGCCCTGCAATCACACGCTCAAAATATCAATTTCTCCCAGTCGAGCCAAGCAGCACTTAGGCCTAAAAGCCTCGTTAAATGGAGCTGGGCCCTGGTGACGGGGGGGAGGAAGCCGAGGGTCTCGGCCACTGAAGCCCACAGCGTCGGTCCTAGGACACGCTGCCGCAGGAGCAGCAGCTGAGACGCTGTGAGCTCAGCAGGTGTCTTGCAGCTGAACCCAGGGCAGCAGTGCAGCCAAAGGTGCCATCCAGGGAGCGTGTGCCAGCTTCCCCCAGCCCATGGGCCCCTTCTGTAGGGCCCTGCCCGCTCTGTGCCCTGTGGAGCAGGCTGGCCCTGGTGCCAGGCCCAGAAAGTGAGCTCCTGCCCACTCCACTCTCCCAGCAGGGGCCAGTCCCAGAGCCCCTGGGTGAGGAATCAGGGGGGCTCCCCAAGGGCACGCCTGCCCCACAGTGTGGCAATTGCAGGATGTTTACCTGGGGGTTCTGGCATGAGGCCTGGAGCCCTGAGGGCTGGCGCAGAGATGCCAAGGGTGTGGCAGAGGGTGGAGGCAGCTCTAGGTGCACATGGGGACTAGCTAACCGCAGCTCCCTTGGCTGGCACGGCAGGGCTCCTGGCTGACTGCAGCCGCAGGCGCGTGCCCGGGCCTGTGCCCGCCCCACCAGGACTCGCAGGCACAGGCAGTGCTGGGAAGCAGCCCCTGCGCTGCTCTCTTGACAGCCGTCACTCAGGGCACAGAGACCTCACCCCCCTAACTAGGTCCCGGGGCTCTCAGGCTATCCCATGCAGCTCCCCGCCCCCCGGTGTTTGCATTCCCACGGCCTGCACTTTGCATCTCATGCCCCCTCCACCCAGCACCTCTGTCCACCTAAGGGATCCTGTGGGCGCCGCCCCCTCCCCCTCCTCCCCCTCCTCCCCTCCCCGCTCCGCTGGCGAGGGTCTAGCCAGAGGCTCTGCTGGGCTTGGGATGCAGGTCCGGGCAGTTTGGAGAGCCCAGCGCCCCCTGCCACGCTGCTCGGCTGGGGTCCCTGGGCAGTGGACAGAGTCGCTCACCTGCAACCTGGGGAGCTACTCAGCAGCCAGCCTCACCTGACCCCAAACACAGGCCTGAGAGCCGGCAAAGGCCCCAGGGGCTGGACTGAGCATGCACCAGCCTGTGGGGACACACCCTGTGCACAGCTAGCACGCCCAGGCGGGCACCGGCAGCAACATGCCCTGCACGGCTGCAGCCACATGGCTGCAGCACACCCCACTCCTGCTACCCAGCGCCGCGTTCCCCAGGCACAGGCTGCAGGAGACGCTCGCACATCAGTTTCAGGCTCTTGGCATCTCAGTGAGCCCTGCAGCCCCGCCCAGCTGGGACTCAGCCTTGGCTCCACATTCCTCTTCCATTGATTGTGTCTGGGCTCACAAACCACGGGGGCTTCCATAGCTGCGGCTTCCCCGCCTCGCCAGGGGACTGGGCGAGAGCTTGGCAGTGGCTGCAGCCGAGCAGGTCTCCCGCCGGCCCCATGGGCAGGGCCTCTGTGACGAACTGGGCCTGTTCTCACTGTGGTCTGTGAATGCTGACAGNATGGTGAATCGCAGGAAGCCGGGGGTGCAGGGCCCTGAGTCCCCCAATACTCCGCGACAGCCTCTGGCTGGCGCAGAGCGGAGGAAGCCGGGAGGCTGAGGAGAAAGACGCTAGCACAGAGAGACAAAGAATTCACACTAAATGCCCCTTGGCCTGGGAGCAGAGTGAAGGAGAGCAGAGGGGGCGCTGCGCCGCGCTCAGGGGCAATGGCAGCCCCCGCAGAGAAAGGGGCAGGAGCGCTGGCTGTGGGGCAGATCCCCGCTACTCCAGCCCCAGCCGCTCCCAGGAGCTGCTCTGCTCTCCTCTTCAGGTGGAGAAGAAGTGGGTTGTAGCCCACAAAAGCTTATGCTCTAATAAATTTGTTAGTCTCTAAGGTGCCACAAGTACTCCTGTTCTTTTTGAGGATACAGACTAACACGGCTGCTACTCTGATACTCTTCAGGTGGGTTTGTGGGAGGAGCTGAAGTGCCGCGTGGGAGTCGCTCGCTTGCTGGCTGGCAGTGAGTCGGCCTTTCCAGGCAGCCTGGGGCAGGAGCTCTGGGTCAGGGCAGCAGTTCTAGGCCCCATGCAGACCCCCTCAAGAGCCAACTGGCTCAGGAGGCAAAGATGCATTGAGGGCAGGACTCCCCGCGGTGAGCGCCCCCAACGGCTCCCAGCACACCGCGGCCCCTACGAGCAGCCCCGGCCCCACGCCGCAGGAAGGACCAGCAGGAGCACAGGGGATGCCTGCAGGGCTGTGGTTTGATCAGAGCATCCCAGGTGTAGCCCCAGGAGGGCGGTCAGGGCTGCTGGATACCCTCCCACTGCAGAGGGGCTCATCAGCCTCCGAGCCCCCACAGCGACGCGGCAGCAGCCTCCGTTTGGAGAGGATGGGGGGCCCAGGTGCGAGGCTGGCTCCTCTTGCCCCGGCACCCTCGGGCGGGTGCTGGTTTCCTGGGAGTCACTCTGAAGCTCGTGCAGCAGCCACTGGGGACCCACCTGGAGCCTGCGGAGGTGGAGCGCCCCCAGCTGGAGGGGCAGGATAGGCAGGATGAGTGTTTCCAGGGCTGACTCTGCAGTGGGAAGCAGATGCAGCTATGACCCAGAGCCAGGACCCCCAGAAAGCCACAGGCACGGGGGGCGGGGGGGGAAGGTGACATGGCTCCTCCCTCCCTGCAGCAGCAGTCAGTTTGGTGGTGGGGAAGGGGGGGGGGGGGCTACTGAATAGCCTGTGTGTCCCCAGGGCCTGGCACGCCGGGAGCTGGGCTGCCTTCTGCCGGGGCCACCCTGGGGAGAGGAGCAGCATGGCTGTGGGGGCGCGTGCCGTGATGGAGCACCTCCCCTGGTGTGCCCAGGGCACGGGCAGGGTTGCCTGCACCGAGGGCCGGCCCCAAAGCCCCGTTCTCGCCCCTCTCCCTGCTGGGGTGGCCCTTGGGCACATGGCAGCGGCAGGCGAGGAGGAAGGAGCTGGGCAGGAGTCGGTGCTGCTGCCTTTGTAATTACTAATTAAAATGCAGATGCTCCCGAAACTGTAACTTCTAATTTACTTCTAGGGCCCAGGCGCTAAATCAAAAGCAACAAGACAGTAAAACCCTGGCTGTGTACGGGGAGCTGGAACGTTAGCAGGGGGAGGCGGTGCCGCCGAGCCGCACACAGGGCTGCTTCCCACGCCAGCCACAGCAAGTGCTGTGCTGTGACACGGACACCAGCCCCGCGGCCAGCTCGGCCCTGCCCAGCGACAGCAGGGGCGTCTGGCATGCTGCGGGAGCAGCCTGGGGCATGGAGCCCTGCGGCAGGGGCAATGGCGTGCCGGGCAGTCGCTCCCACCGGGGCGCGGGACCCTGCAGGAGGCAGCGCTGGGGCGTCCCCTGAGGGCGCCCAGCCAACATGCGGCTGCAGTGCCCCGCTGCACAGGAGCCGCAATGGGGGACGCATGCACTGCTGCTGCCCGCAGAGGGGAGACGACACAGCCGCTCTCTCTGGAACGTATCCCCCGTCCCCCGCGAGCTGGGCAGGGCGGTTGTCCCTCGTTACACACAGAACAGAGACCCACAGGTTATGTCTACACTGCAGCTGTCCACGAGCCTACGAGCCTGGGCCCACAGGCTGGCCTGGCAGGGCACACGCTAGGTGCTCAGAGGAGCCCGGCTGCGGATGCTGCGGCTCCGGCTGGAGCTCCACCGTCTCCTGCCTCTCCCACTCCCCCGGGGCTTGTGAGCCTGAGCTGCGGCGTCCGCATGGCTCGGCTGCGCACCTGGCGCACAAGCCAGTGGGCCTGGGCTGGGAGGCGCGTGACTCCCCGGGTCACACAGGGCGCCTGCGGCACAGAAGGGAATTCCCATAGCTAGACTAGCGCCCCGCTGAGCCAGCTTCCTCCCTAACGTGCCTGAGCCCGTGGGCTCTAGTGCGGAGCTGCAGCAGAAGAATGACGGGTCCTGAAACAAACCCGGGGCTTCCCATGGGGCTCCACCAAACCCCTCAGCATGCAGCAGGTCATGGCCTGGGGCCCAGGTGGGGCGGAGGGTGGGGGCAGGTTAGTGCCAGTGGCAGGGTATGGCATGGGGGGGCCCAGATGGGGCAGGAGGGGATGAGTTACTGCCAATGGCAGTATAGGGCCTGGCCAGGGGGCCCAGACGGAGGGAGGAGTTAGTGCTGGTGGCAGTGTACGGCCCAGGCAGCCCAGAGGGGTGGACAGACCAGTGGCACCGTAGAGCCTGGGAGGCCCAGATGGGGTGAATGGTGCCGGTGGCAGAGTACGGCCCGGGGGCTCAGATGGGGCCAGGGTTGGGGGTGTGGATAGGCAGCATATGGCCCGGGGCACAGCGGGAGCGGGCCAGGGAGGGAGAGGTGGCTGCAGCTGGGAGTGACGTGGGGCCAGGAATACACAGCCGGCAGAAGAGCCGGAGGGGCTGTTACCAGCAGCCCGGGCAGCTCTAGCGATAGGAATGAGCTGTGCTGCTCACCAAAGGCGGAGACCCTGCCCCTATGTGGGAGGGCGAGGGAGGGCACAGGCCGGGCAGGGCAAAGGGGGCATTGATCTAGCCAGCTCAGCGCTAACTGGACCAGGCCTGGCAGCCAGCCCAGCATGGCCCCCCTGGCACTGACAACCTGCCTGTGATGCCCAGCGCTCAGGAGCAAGCCCACAGTCGCAGCTCGTCTGGCATATGCTGGTGCAGAAACAGGCTCCTGAGAGCCCGTGAGAGGCACGGCCGTTCCCGATGCTGGAGATTCCCACCTGTGCGGCTGGACTGAATGCAGAGAGCAGGACACTGCAGCCAGCCCTTAGCATGCGCCACGCTCCTCCTGGGCTGTTATTTACACGCTTGCTGCAGGAGCGACTGTCGGGAGCCATGCAGGAATCACTCGCGGCTTGTGTTCACTCAGCGTCACCTGGCCGAGCCCAGAGAAGAGCAGCCGCTGGCTCTGGGTAGCCAAGAGACCTGATTCAAGCTGTCAGGCAAGGAACATGCTGCCTGGGCCACTCGCTGAGCAGTCCCAGGGCCACGTTTCAGGCTCTGGGGGCCCAGCCACAGCACTAACAAGGATGCCTGATAGCCAAGCACTCCCAACGCCCCCGAGCTGGACCAGTGTCCAGAAACCTCCAGAAGAGCCCCCCAATGCAAAGTGCCCCCCCCCCAGGCTCCCCTGCACAGGCCTGGGACGGCAGCTGTGTGTGTGTGTGTGTGTGTGTGTGTGTGCTCTCTCAAGAGAAACCTGCTAAACCAACAGCATGAACCAAGCCTGAGGCCCTGCATCTGCCCCGGGAGCCTCCCGCACAGCTCCCTGGCCTGGGATAGCAGCTGCTCCCCTGAGCCTGCCACTGGCCCAGCTCTTCCCAGGGGCTGACGGAGATGCCCCATGCTGACACCACCCAGCAAACCAGTGGGCCAGGCTCCCTGGGAGACCTGCCTGGGGACAAGGTGCTGGCGGCACCGTTACCAAGGGGACCTGGAGTGACGGCACAGGCACCGGCGGCTCCCAGCCACACGCACGTTGGAGCGGCCGAGGCCAGGCTATGCTGGGAGCATTCAAAGCCAGCAGGGCCTGGTCAGCCCACGGCAAGCAGCAGTGTCTGTGTGAGCTGGTGGCGCCCTGAGCTGGGGCCCCACGGGACAGATGGCCCTGAACCAGGCTCATTAAGAGTCACTGATTTGTTTGCTGCTTAATATATTTTTCATTTCTAAATGTGTGTGCAGCTTGTACCAATTAAGGCAGCCGCACTGAGTGAGCACTGCAGCCCATTAATTAAACGTATGGGGAGAGATTAAGTACCCACTCCATTCTCCCTGGCAGCTCTTGCTGGCCAACAGGCACGCTGGGTACCGCAGTGAGGGCATGTTGGGCGGAGAGCAGTTTCTTACTGCGACACCCCACATGTGCACTTAAACACCCACAGCTCACCCAAACCCCCCAATAAACTCACCACACCCCAAAACAGCCCCCAATAAACTCATCCCTACCCACAGATACTCCCTTACACTCACCCACACCCCACAAACACCCCAATGAACTCACCACACCTCAAAACACCCCCAATAAACACACCCACAGACACCCCCTTATGCACACCCACAGACACCCCCTTATGCTCACAAACACCCCCCACTAAACTCACCCACAGATACTCCCTTACACTCACAAACACCCCAATAAACTCACCCATACCCTGAAAACACCCCCTTATGCTCACCCACACCCACAAACACACCCATACCCTGAAAACACCTCCTTAAGCACCCCCACCCCCACAAATACCCCTTTACGCTCACCCACACCCCACAAATGCCCCCAATAAGCTCACCCACACCCCACAAACCCCAATAAACTCACCCACACTGACAAACACACCCCTCCACACCCTGCACATCAGAAACACCCTATCACACAACTCTCTGTCTTGCTCACATCCCACAAACGCGCTCTCTCTCTCACACACCCACTCCAAACTCGATTCCATAGGACAGGGCTGGCATGGCAGGCCTTGGTGGCCCAAGGGTCTGGCCCAGCAGCTGCAGGGCTCTGTCCCAGGAAGGTGGGGCCCGTCCCAGACGGGGTCACATTCTGTGTTTCGGATTGGCCCCGTGTCCGTTTGTCATTAATGCCCATTCCCGGTCCCGGGGCAGGTTGTTCTGGGTACAGGCAGGGCCGGTGCTACCATTAAGGCAAACTGGGCGGTTGCCTAGGGCGCCAAGAGTTGGGGGCACCAAAAAGCAGTGCCCCCAATGTGTTTTTACAGCGTTCCTCCCCGAGCGCGCAGTCGCTGCTCCACTTCTCCCGCCTTGCAGGCTTGCAGCGCCAATCAGCTATTTGGTGCCACAAGCCTGGGAGGGGAGGAGAATTAGAGCGGGGGCGGTGTGCTCGGGGAGGAGGCGGAGCAGAGGTGAGCTGGGGCGGGGAGCTGCCGCACGGCTCCCCGGGGGGTGGGGAGCTGCCGCAGGGGGGCGCCTCAGGGCGGGGGGGGGGAGCTGTCGCAGGGCTGGGGAGGGGGGCGCAAGGTGGAAGTTTCGCCTAGAGCGCGAAACTTCCTTGCACAGGCCCTGGGTACAGGCCTAGCCCCCTCGCCACTGATCGGGGCAGCCCTGCGGGGCTGGCCCTGACCCGGGGGCCTGGCTGGGGACTCCCCATGGCGCAGAGAGCCCCATACAAATTCTGCCCCACTTCCCGGCCAAAGCAGCGGCCCTGGGCGAAGGGAGCGGGCAGGCTGCAGAAGGGACACAGCCCTCGGCCGCCTCTCCTGGGGAAAACCGCAACCGAGCGTGTCCCACATCCCAAACCCGCCCTAGGCCAGACACTTCCAGAGGGAGCCCAAGGGGTCGGCCGTGCCCTGTGCCAAACGCGGGGCCTTTACAAACAGGCGCTGCCCAGCCATGGGCCTTTGCTCCTGTGATAACTCAGCAGGCGGCTAAGTACCTGGCGGGAACGAACGCACACCTGGGCGGAGCTAACCTAGCCCCACCTGGCCACAGGGGTGGCTGGCTGCCCTGCTTCTCCTGCCCTGCGCTACCTGTCACCCTCTGTTGCCATGGAAATGACTGTGATGTCACAAACGCAGCATCCTGGAGAGGGGAGGGGCTGGGAGGTGAGCAGGTGAGGGGCTGGAGCTTGCCGCACGCCCAGACGCTGGTGCCGGGCACAGGGCCCTGCCTCACGGAGCAATGTTGTGTCTGTGGGTTCTGGGGGCAGGGCTGTGCGTTAATGATGGGGGGGGGGTGCTTTGGGGGTGCCTGGCACAGCTGCAGGCCATCTCTCCAACCAGCCCTTACCTGGCCTCTGACTGTGCCCGGGGTGCCATCTGTGCCCACTGAGTGGATTGCATTGGACAGCTTACTGCCAGGACGGGGACACACCCTGTGGCCCTCAGGCTCTCCTGGGGTTCTGGGACCCTTTTCTACCTGGACACCCCAAGACAGAACCCTCCCCCGTCAGGGTCACCCTGGTGCGGGCAGGGCAGGGTGGGGGGTGGAGGAAGCAACGGGTAGCTCTGTGTGGTGTGCAGAGCTGGGGGTGCCCTGAGGGGTGCTTTGCTGGGGTTGGACCATACATAACCCACCTTGGGCCTTAGCCATTCTGGCCAGCCCAGGCCCAGGAGGCTGGAGGGGGAAGAGGAGCTGATTCCTATCCAGCTTTGTGGGGGTGGGAGGCTGGGGCTTGGATAGGGTTCTGGGGGGCTTGGTATGGGGCAGCCTGGATCTGTGGCCTGCCTTGGTGCTGGCATTGTGCTGTGGCAACTGCATTGCTCTGAGGATGTCCTGAGCTGGGGACCCAGGCATGGGCGGTGTGTGAACCGCCTGCAGTGGGAGGCTAGCCCCCAGCCCTGCTCCTCCCCCCCACCCCAGAGCCCAGAGTCCCTGCGCCAAGGCCGCCGGCCCCTGCACTGGGAGGGAGGGAGGGAGGGCGGCGCGGCCCCAGCCCCTGGAGCTGGGCTGCAGAGTGGAAGCAGCGGGCCTTGGGGTGCTGCGTGGCAGAGCCTCCCCCAGCCTATGGTACCCGCCGCCCATGCCCCCACATGCCCCTCCTGCGGTGCCTGTGCGGCTCAGGGACGGGTGCGCTAGCGCTGGTGACGCCAGCAGGCAGGGCCAGGGGTACTGGAGCTGATTGTCAAAGCCTCGCAGCACGAGGGCTCAGTAACCGCCGCTCCCCGCTCAGGAAAGAGCCCCCTGAGACGGCGATTCCCCAGGCCCGACTCCTCCATTCCCCGGGGACGGTGGGGAGGCAATGCCAGCTGCACCTAGTGGTTCGGGACCAGGGCTCCTGCGGGCCCCGGCTGCTGCTTGTGGGTCTCACCAGCTGGGCTTGGCATGAGGGCTGCATCCGGCCCTGTCCTTGAGGCCGTCCCTAGGTGTCATCTGGCGGCTCGGTCAGTGCAATGCGCCCCAGTGGCAGACTGCGATGGCTGCTGGCCTGAGGAAGCACAGCATGCTGGCATTCTGTGCCTGCCTGGGGGTTCTCACCCACACAGCCCTCCATCATCTGGGAGCGGGAGGGTTTTACTCCTTCCAAAACTTTGTTTGCATTAACTGTGATAACTCTGGATATTCTTGTCATCCGTATAGATGTCCAGTCCCTCTTTGAATTTTGATAAGTTCTTGGCTTCACTGACATCTTGTGGCAATGAGTTCCACAGGCTAATTTCACATTTGTATGGGAAAGTATTCCTTTGATCGGTTTTGAATTTGCCACCTTTCAATTTAATTGAATGTCCCCTTGTTCTTGGGTTATGAGCCAGGAGAACAGGAGCTCTCATTCCACCTCCTCCTGATAATGGTCATTCATTATTAGAGGCAGTCTGGCAGTGATGCCTGTAGTTAAGGTTGACTAGACCTTTCCATTATAAGGCCCTGTTTTCCATGGCTTACCGCTTTGCCATGCCAGGTGTCAGGCTTAAGCTGAATATTTCTGGAAAGTTCCAACTAAAATGGTTCAGCCATTTCCAAGAAGGAGATTAGGGAAAAATACATTGTTTAGCCCATGTGAAAAATAAATCTTACAGCCCTTGCAGCGAGAGGCCCCAGCGCCTCCATGCTTTGGAGCAGAGACTTGAATTCGGGCAGGGGGGTCACCTTATGGTCAGGGAGGTGCCTTTTGCTGTCCCTGTGAAAATCTGCCTAAATTTGACCAACCTCTGAGCCTCTGACAATGTTTGCACATGCTCAGTTGACATTCAGTAGAATTGGCAGCTAAATTCTTGGAAGATTGCACCTGCAATGAGCATGCTCCAGCCCCTCACAACTCCTGTGTGCCAAGCGGACTGGGCACATGCCCCCTCCCCACAGAGGGGCCGTGGGCTGCATCCCAGGGCCTGAGCAGGACCTTCCCTACAACGGCTCCTCCCGGCCACTGGGGACCAGGGACCCATGTGGGAGTACGGAGGTCCTCTCTGCTGGGACACACACACACACACACACACACACACACACACACACCCACCCCCGCCTGGCAAGTACACCAGGAAAAACAAAGTCACAACTCCCCCAAGAACCAGGCTCTGCACAAGGAGCAAGGGGGCCCAGCCCTTCCCCCAACCCTGCATCAGGCTTACAGACGTGGGCCCAGACCTCCCTGCAGGCTGCACCCAGCAGTGAGCACAGCAGTGTGGGGCAGGGAAGGAGCACGAGGGCGTGGCAGGGTGACAGGGGGCAGGGAAGGAACAGGGCGGTGTGGGGCAAGGAAGGAGCACAAGAGCGTGGCAGGGCGATGTGGGGCAGGGGAGGACCATGAGGGTGGGGCGGGGTGATGTGGGGCAGGGGAGGAGCAGGGCGGCGTGGGGCAAGGAAGGAGCACGAGGGCAGGGCGGGGTGATGTGGGGCAGGGAAGGAGCAGGGCGGCGTGGGGCAAGGAAGGAGCACGAGGGCGTGGCAGGGTGATAGGGGGCAGGGAAGGAACAGGGCGGTGTGGGGCAAGGAAGGAGCACAAGAGTGTGGCAGGGCGATGTGGGGCAGGGGAGGACCATGAGGGTGGGGCGGGGTGACGTGGGGCAGGGAAGGAGCAGGGCAGCGTGGGGCAGGGAAGGCGCATGCAAGAACCCCCTGAGCTTGCTGCAGTGAGCGGGGAGGGGCCCATCACCACACACCCCTTCTCTCTCCTGGCACCTTATGGCCCTGGGGAGTCCCAGGGATTTACTCACCCCATCACTGCCAGGGCGTAGCGTAGCCCCCTCTCTGTTACCCGGTGGGGTCTGTTTTAACATATCCCCCCAGTCAGACGACCAGGCGGCGAGATGCTCCTTCTCCCAGCCCCGCCCATCCACTCGGCTCAGCTCTGTGGGGAGCACTTGGGGCTCCTGGCCCCACTAATCCAATTGCTGACAGTGCAGCCTCTGTGTAATGGCACATCACATTACACCCCGAGAAAGGGTGTGAACGGCTGGGCTCTACCAGTCGCTCGCCTGTGGCACAAGGACAAACGCTGCTCTCACCCCCGGAGCTTTGCTGCCCGGCCCTTAACTGACTGTCCCATTACTGAGGCCTTGGGACTGCAGGGCTGAAACCCTTCGTCACCCACCCAGGACGAGCATCCCCCAACACGGGGGCCTCGGGGACACACACTCCACGTCCTTCCAGGCAGCCAGCAGCATCTCAGCATTCCTCTTGGAGCAATCCAGCCCCCCACACAGCACCTGCTCTGCCCCCCCACCCCACTAAGGGGGCAGGGGTCTGACACTACCAACTGGCAGGGTGCACTAACCAGGGCAAAGGCTTGGGGCCGGCAGGCCTGCAGCGTGTCTGCCCAGGCCGTGGGCACCGTTATGGCTGCGTAAGGGGATCTCCCCTCGCGGGCACTGGTGTATCACAGCCATTCAGGGGAATTACTGCCCTTCGGTGAGTCCAGCCACACCCGGCCCCTGGAGCAGCCAAATGCTACACGGTGAAACTCTCCTGGGCCGAGAGATGCCGCGCCAGCCTCAGCTCTCCCCATCCCCGTGGAGGAGCAGCTCTGCTCAGAGCGCTGCCCAGCCCCGAGCTCCGATTCCCACACGCCTATGGGCCCGACAGGCCTGGGCCGCCGGCGCTCAGAGCAGTGAGGCTACCATTGCTTGGCTTTCTGTCTCCAGGGAGAAGGTGGCCAGTAGGAGGGCCCAGGTGCACCCCACCTCCAGGCCCTGCCCATCCTCCCCGGTGCACAATCCCCCATGCGTCTCAGTCCCCTGGCTGACTGGAGCACTGGCCTGGCACTTTGCAGGCCACACAGACTGGGGCGGAGCAGCAGCAGCTCCAGCCAGCCCAGCGTCTGCAGGAGAAGGCACAGGAAAGACACTGCCCTGGTCTGCACACAGGGAGGCTTGTGCTGGTTTCTCTCGTTGCCATGTTACCAGCAGCGAGGGCCCCATCCCAGCCCTTGCTCAGGAGGGGCAGTGCCTGGCTCCAAGGGACAGCTCGCAAGTGGGATAGGCCTCCGGGAGCCAGGGTCACACAGGTGTGTCTCGCATGTCAGGCCTGACTGTGCCAGCCTTGCCACAGTACACGGTAAGGGGCATCTCTCGCAGGGAACCCCCACGCTGGGATCCCAGCCTAGGCACCAAGGCTAACGCCAGATTCCCCAGAACAGTGCCAGGAGCACAGCACCCCCAACTCTGGGAGGAGAGCACCCCCTACTGAGCCCACCACCCCACTCCCTGCAGTGTCATGCCCCCTCGTGCTGCACTGGGGCATGGGGCGAGCACCCCTCGTCACTCACCAATGCTTATTCCTGTCCTCTCTTCCGAGAGGAAGCCCAGCCGCCCTCTGGGTCTGCAGCAGTTTTGAGAGCTGGAATTTTGTGCTAAACCCGCAGTCACCCCCGTAACACTTACCGCCCATCACTCTCTGCCTCGCAACTCAGCTTCTGCCGGGCCAGCCACACCGCCAGGTCTGGGTGTATCTGGGTTGTTCCTGGCCAGACGAGTGAGACAATTTCAAATGGATTCTATTGATCAAAATGGAGAAATCACTGAAAATAACAAGTCCTTTGCCCGTGTTTAGTGCTTCATGTGCTCAAAGCCCTGCATGCACGTTCACTAATGAACCACATGAAACCTGCATGAGCCAAGCTGCCTGCCCTTGCTCAGGTCTGGGCACCATGGGGGAGCGGCTCCTGGCCAGACTGTGTCTAACCATTTCCCGCCCAGCAAGCTTAGAAGCCATTCTTCTCTCCGCTCCGCGGCTGCATCGTCCCCTGGATTGCGTTTGGCCTAAGTTCCCTCTAAGCTGCGCCGTCGCGCAGCTGCCTATTAAGCGCTGTGCTCAGGGCTGTGACGGGGAGAGATGCCCCTCCCCCAGCCCTGGACCTGACCCAGCCCAGCACCGAATCTGCCGCAGCCGGGGGACAGGTGCCCCTCCCCCAGCCCCGACCCAGACCAGCCCCAGACCTGTGGCAGTGGAGAGAGGCACCTCTTCCCCCCAACCCAGGTGCTGCTGTGGGGAGAGAGAGCTGGGGGGAGTCCTCTCTCCCTGAAGTAGCCCTGGGGCAGCCTGCACCCCAAACCCCTCATCCCCAACCCCACCCCAGAGCTCACACCCTGTGCACCCCAACCTTCTACCCCAGCCCTGAGCCCCCACCCACACTCCGAACCCCTCGGCCCCACCCCCACCACATGAATTTTTGTATGCATCACACATCACCTCCATATTGGTACACATAACAAAATTAATTCTGCTCATGGGTGGGAAAAATGAGAGGGATGCTGTTTTGCACCCTGTAGTCGGTCCTAGCCGGGGCTCGACCCTTCCGGGCAGGAGGGGAGCCACACCGACTCACTACGGTGGGAACAAGCAGTCAGTTAGTCCCGAAACTCCGGCTCTTTGGTGCAGAGTCGGAGCAACCACAGTCAAAGCTCAAGAGCCCCAGGCCCTGGATCAGGGCGGGGCAACCACAGTTAGCTCAGGCCCTTGTTGCAGGGGCTGAGCGGGCAGCTAGTTCAACGCCCAGGCCCTGGATCAGGGCGGGGCAAACACAGTTAGCTCAGGCCCTTGTTGCAGGGGCTGAGCGAGCAAACAGTTCAACGCCCAGGCCCTGGATCAGGGCGGGGCGAACACAGTTAGCTCAGGCCCTTGTTGCAGGGGCTGAGCGAGCAAACAGTTCAAAGCCCAGGCCCTGGATCAGGGCGGGGCCAACACAGGTAAGCTCAGGCCCTTGTTTGCAGGGGCTGAGCGAGCAAATGGTTCAAAGCCCAGGCAAGGCACGCCTAGGCTTTCTGTAGCCGAGTGTTGGGTGAGGGGGATGCCTGCCACCCGTGAGCGGGGTGGCAGGGGGGAACGCAGGCCCACCCACTCCACTGCGTTCCAGCCCGGGGCCCTAACAGCGGTTGCTGCCGCTGCTGGTCAGTGGGGTATCCAGACCGCAACACACTGACATTGGCTCACATTCAGTTGCAGCCGGACCGGGGTCGGCTACCCCCGGGCCACTTCCGTGATCCCCCTCAGATCCTACCTCGGTCGTTGCGCCGGGATCGGGCCAGTCCACCTGCATGGGTTCCTCTCTGCCCGGGCTCGGCGGCAAGTCTGGTAGCTCTGCAGGGAAGTCCGGCCAATGGTCCTCAGGCGGCTCCTCCGGATAGCAGCAGGGGCGAAGGGGTTCGGGTCCAGTCTCACCCTCAGGGTTAGTGGGGTCCGGTTCCCAGGGGTTCTCCCAGTAGCGGGCGTGAACGGGCTCCGGCGGCTCCTCCTCGTAGCGGGCCCGGGGTAGCTCAGGCCAGCTAGGGTCGTCGACGGTCTCCTGGCCGGGAGCTCCCGGCCGCACGTCTGCTCCCTGTGGTGGCTGGGCGCCGACTGAGCTCTGGCGGCCGGCCTTTATACTTCCTGTCCCGCCCCTTGACTTCCGGGGGGCGGGGACAGGGGGTGGTGGTCCCACCCACTCTGGTGCCGGCACGTGGGCTCCCTCTTCTGGGCAGGAGGGGAGCCACACCGACTCACTACACACCCCCACCTTTTGTGTTAATGGAGATGGGCGCTGCAGGCCACAGGGTTTAACTGAACCCAATCACTGTAACATTACATAGTGTCAGGCCAGGCTGAGGGTTTGGGCTGCAGAGACCTCAGCCACGCAAAACACACCAGGAAACAGCCTCTTCTCCCTTTCCTACCGGTACAGAAAGGGGGAGTTAAAGCACTTGAAAAGTGGAGTATTAAGTGAGGCTGTCAATGTAACAACGTCCCTGGGGCCCATTCCCTGTAGCTGGAGACAGTTTTTAGAAGGAAAAACCCCTTGTTGGGCAGTCTGTTAGCGGGTACTAAAGACGGGTTCGCTGGTCTTTTGGGCCAAGAGAAGAGGTTAGTGGAGCTGGGCTGGAGCTGCTACTGCTGAAGGTGGCTCCCGTTTCCTAGCCGACAAAACCAGACGAACACACACGACGGGGGAGAGAAAAGAGCAGCAGCGAGCGAGGCTGCAGCTTCTGTCCCTGGGGTGTCCCTCACTTGCCACCTCCCTGCTGGAGAAACACAGGCCCAGCCCACGGCTGGTTGGATCAGCCACTCCAGACCTGGCAAACTCGTACCGGCACCGGGCTGTTCAGGGCATTGCTTTTAGCTGCCTCGGGCTGGCTGCAGGCTCACAGCCGTGCTGCACAATACGCACTCTTGGCCGGCTAAGCCAGGCTCCTCTTAGAGGGAAGGCAAAGGGGAGGGGGCAGAAAAGAAAAGAACAAAGAGGGGAAGGAAAAGGACACACTAGGTTGAGGGGCAGGGCTGGTGCAAGGAAGTTTCACGCCCTAGGCAAAACTTCCACCTTGCGCCCTCCCCTCTCCCCCCAACCCTGTGGCAGCTCCCCCCCCCCCCCCCCCCCTCTCCCCTGAGGCACCCCCCCCGGGGAGCCGTGCGGCAGCTCCCCACCCCAGCTCACCTCTGCTCTGCCTCCTCCCCGAGCACGCCGCCCCCGCTCTAATTCTCCTCCCGTCCCAGGCTTGCAGCACCAAACAGCTGATTAGCACTGCAAGCCTGGGAGGCGGAAGAAGTGGAGTGGCGACCGCGCGCTCGGGGAGGGGGCGTAGGAACGCTGTAAAATAAAATAAATAAATAGGGGGCCCTGGGAGGGGGGAGTGTGACAGTCTCACGTCTCAGGTGGTGGCTGGGATTCAGCTGGAGCCAGGGAGGCGGCGCTGTGATCTGGATCCTTCTCTCCCGCTCAGTCTGGCCAGGTCAGGCCAGCTCTAAGTATCAGTGGGACAAAGGCCAGGGTACCAGGAGATGGGGGTGGTATCCAGGATGGTGCAGCTTGCTTGAGTAGCCAATTTTTCTCCCCAAAAAGTCTTTCTTGAAGGACCCAAAAGGCAGTGATGGGAGGAACAGCCCATGGCCTCATTATTTTGTCCACCTATTAGGCCTAGTTTCTGAGAAACCAATTTTAGTCCATTGATTTCTGATCCCAACCTGTTCTTTTTCACCAGGCGTAATCTTAACGCATCCTCGAGTTCTATCTGGAGGCCTTTTTGTTGGGACTAATTCAGCGCGTCTCCCTTTTGCACCTTTCCCCACCAACCCTGGTTGTTATCAGTTATTGTGACATCTTAGCAATTTACATTCACATTTGACAGTTGAGCTCACAATTAGGGGAAATTTGTACGCCCAATTATTACAACACACCTTCCTGCACCCCGTGGGATCTGCACGCATTTCAGTGACATCTCTCTTGCCATTCACTGCGAGGGAATCAATCAGTCCCTTCGCCGCCGTCGTTATCTGAACACATTTAATGGCGGTGACTCATCTCGCCAAACACAGAATGCTTAGCCGTGGGCTTCGGTTCCTTTCTATTTTGATTGTTGGTTGAATTACTAGTGAATATTTTATCTCTGGGATTGTGAAACTGTCACATTTTGGTTATCATTATATATTCATTTCTGGGAATCTGTTGCAAGCTTCAGAGCACACTACAGAACTATAAACCACGTAAGTATAGGGATCACTTCACTTCACCCACCACTGAAATGCAGCTGCTTCTGGAGTAGGATGCAGTAGCTGTTTACTACGCAGCACTGTAGGGACAGGCGGACAGGAATCCTGCTAAAGGATGAGTACATTGCAGTTACTCACGTGACAAATTCTGCCGCCTCTCATCTTACAAAAGAAGGGAAACAGGAAGGCAAGGGGTAAACGACAGGTTCCCAAGGCTAGTCAAGCCAAACAGAAATCCTTCAAAGTGGAAATCTAACCGTCGCAAAGCCAATACACAGGAGCAGAACTCACAACAGGTGATAAGGAAGAGGAAAATCAGAATGGCCAAAATGGAGTTTGAAGAACCAATATCTAACGGTGTAAAAACAAAAGTTTCTTTAAGTCTATCAGAATCAGGAAGCCTGGGAAAGAACTGGTGGGTCCACTGGATCACCGTGGGTTAATGGAGTAGTAAAGGAAGCGCTGGACATTGCTGAGAAGTGAAATAATTTCTTTGCTTTAATCTTCAACACCAAGGCTGTTGGGGAGATCTGACCCCACATATGCTGTATTCTGCGACCAAAGCTGAGGTTCTCTCAGAGACTGAGATGCAAGAAGGAGTAGTTCCGGAGCAAATTGATCATTTAAAAACCAGTCCCCAGGCCCAGATGGTCTAAATCAAGGAGTTCGTGAAGGAGTTTAAGTATGAAGTAGCTGATCTGCTAACAAAACTGCAATCTCTCATTAAAACCAGACATTGTTCCGGAGGACTGGAGGGCTGCAAATGTTGTACCTATATTTTAAAAAAGGTATCAGGGTGATCTGGAGAATTATAGACCAGTGCACCTTGCATCTGGATCTGACAAACTGGTAGAAACAATAATTGAAAACAGAATAGCAACACCTGGAAGATCATGATCTGGCAAGGTCTAGCCAGCATGGATTCTGCAAAGGAAACTTGTCTCTTGAATCACTTGGAATTCTTTAAACGTGTCAGTAACATAGTGGATAGAGGAAAACTGGCTGTCATGCTTTATTTAAGTTCCAAAAGGCCTTTCACTGGGCCCCACACAAGAGGCTACTAAGGAAGCCAAGTCATCACTGGGTGAGATGCAAAGTACTGTCATGGATCAAAAATTGGCTAAAGAGACAGGAAACAGCACAGGAGGAAATGGTCAATTCTCCTCCCAGCAGAAGGCAAACAGCAGGACCTCAAGGCTCTGTACCAGGTCCCGTGCTGTTTGATATGTTTATTAATGATCTGGAAAGGGGAGCAAAATCTGCAGCTGACAGAGTTATTTAGATTAATCAGGACCAGAGAATACTGGGAGAACTTCAGAGAGCTGAACAAGCCGGGCGAATGGGCAACATGACAGCAAATGGAATCCAACCGCAAATCACAGTAATGCACGAATAAGAGGGGCCATGATAAAGCCTATAAAAAGTGCATGTTCTAGAGACAAGCGATCAGGAACTTTTTGCTTCCGGCCTCACAACACACAAACAGGGTCCATTCAATGAGATTAAAGGGGGAAAACTGAAAACCAATAAAAGGAAATAGTTTTTCCACACAATGAGTACTTAACTGGTGGAACTCATGGCCACAGGAAATTGTCGAAGTCAAGACCTTCGTAAGATTCAAAAGGGGATTGGAGATTTCTATGGCAAGACTATGTCCAGAGGTATCAATATTAATAGTAACAGATTTTGTGGCAGGGATAGTAAAGCTGCTGCAGTGGGGCTATTAGGGACCAGGAGGAGAACGAATGTGGAGGGCAGATTATTCCACTGCTATTGCAGGGCTTTTGCGCCTTCCACTGAAGCAGCTGGTGCTGGCCTCTGCCTGAGGCAGGTTGCTGGGTTCAGGGAGCCTCAGGTGGGATAATGCCACATTTGTATGCAGATGCAGCCCAGAGTCTTTTCTGCCTTCCAGCCAGGTAACCCTGTGCCGGAGTGTTTGGGTCAACACTGACTCGGAGTGAGCGCCCCCTGCCCCACACCTGCAGCACAGCAAGACACCGAGTGCCCCTTAGCGAGTCCCATCCAAGTACTGATTAGGCACGACCAGGTCTGGCTCTGCCTGGCTTATAAGAACAACTCACCTCCCATCCTAAGGCAGCATTTGATGCTTTCCTGCCTGCAGCTCACCTGCCACCTCCCCTTGGTTTCAGCAGTCGGCAGCCGCCAGCCAGGCGTAGAGGAATGCCAGGTGCGCTGGATTCTGGAGGAAGGGTGCAATAAGCCCATGGTTGTGTCAGGAAAGCCACCCACGTCCTCAGCTGAAAATTGTCCCATTGTTTCTGTTAACGAATCCCTCCCGCCTCTACCAGGCTTGCTGCCCGCACTCCAGCCAGGCTGCGAGATCCTGGGGACCCACTGGTGCCTTGCAAGAAACGCCTGCTTGTTCTGCTGGCTCCCAGCTGTGGGGTCCTCACATCGCTGGCGTCCCACCAAGTGGTCAGAGGAAACCACGTGGCCATGAACACCACAGCCCAGGCCCACGCTGCAGCAGCACCAAACCTGCCAGGCACGTTCTAAACCCGCCACGGGGGAGAGATGGACGGGGGTGCAGGAAACAGATGCCATGGTCACGCAATGGGATGGGGGGGAGCAGCTTGTTGGTCACAGGTTTGTTTGGCTGTTGTCAACACACTCAGTTCTCCCCACTCCCTACCACCCTCCTGCTTTTCTCCCACTCCAGTCCCAGAGGCCTGGCATACCCCCCCTTCCTCAGCCCCCTCCTCCAGGCAGAGGAGCAGTTCACTCTGGAGCAGAAAGAGATAAGCGGAGGGCTTGACCAGTTGGATCCTTGAGGGCAGAGCAGGCGTCGGGCCTAGTGGTCAGAGCAGACGGTCCGAGCCAGAGTCCCAATGCCAGAGCCAAGAGTCAAGACAGAGTCAGAACCACCTACTACTGGCTGGATAACCGTACTTAGAGTTGTTATTAATGGTTCCCAATCCTGCTGGAAAGGCATAACGAGTGGGGTTCCGCAGGGATCTGTTTTGAGACCGGCTCTGTTCAATATCGTCATTAACGACTTAGATATTGGCATAGAAAGTACGCTTATTAAGTTTGCAGATGATACCAAACTGGGAGGGATTGCAACTGCTTTGGAGGACAGGGTCATAATTCAAGATGATCTGAACAAATTGAAGAAATGGGCTGAGGTAAACAGGATGAAGTTTAATAAAGACAAATGCAAAGTGCTCCACTTAGGAAGGAAAAAAATCAGTTTCACACATACAGAATGGGAAAAGACTGTCTAGGAAGGAGTACGGCAGAAAGGGATCTAGGGGTCATAGTGGACCACAAGCTAAATATGAGTCAACAGTGTGATGCTGTTGCAAAAAAAGCAAACATGATTCTGGGATGTATTAACAGGTGTGTTGTGAGCAAGACACGAGAAGTCATTCTTCTGCTCTACTCTGCTCTGGTTAGGCCTCAACTGGAATATTGTGTCCAGTTCTGGGCACCGCATTTCAAGAAAGATGTGGAGAAATTGGAGAGGGTCCAGAGAAGAGCAACAAGAATGCTTAAAGGTCTTGAGAACATGACCTATGAAGGAAGGCTGAAAGAATTGGGTTTGTTTAGTTTGAAAAAGGGAAGACAGAGGGGACATGATAGCAGTTTTCAGGTATCTAAAAGGGTGTCATAAGGAGGAGGAGGGAGAAAATTTGTTCTATCCTTAGAGGCTAAGATGAACAAGAAGCAATGGGCTTAAACTGCAGCAAGGGAGGTCCAGGTTGGACATTAGGAAAAGTTCCTAACTGTCAGGGTGGTTAAACACTGGAATAAATTGCCTAGGGAGGTTGTGGAATCTATATCTCTGGAGATATTTAAGAGTAGGTTAGATAAATGTCTATCAGGGATGGTCTAGACAGTATTTGGTCCTGCCATGAGGGCAGGGGACTGGACTCGATGACCTCTCGAGGTCCCTTCCAGTCCTAGAATCTATGAAAAAAACCAAACCAAACCAAAAAAACCAAACAAACCCACCACCCCAGGAACCTTGGCTGAGCGAGGCTCGGACAGGACCAGAGCAAGGGCAGGTTCCAGGCTGGGGCAGGGCAGAAGCTCACGTCCAGCTCTTGAGGCCAGGAGGGAGTGGAGAGCCGCTAACCCTGGAGAAGTCAGTGCCCCAGCTGCTCCTCACTGGTACCCCAGCACCAATCCGGGGCCTGGCTGGAGAAGGGCTTTCCTCCTCCAGGTCAGCTCCACCAGTATCCCGCAGTGACATCACAACCCTGGGCTCAGAGCATCTGCTGGTGACTACGGCAACAACTACGCGGTCACAAGTGCAGCGTTGGGAAGCCGGGGAAGGAGCTGCCCGGAGAGTTGGGTGGTAACCATCTCAGAGCAGCTGGTCTCGGCCTCCCTGGAGTGTCTGCCCCCATTTGATGCCATGGAATGAATTCCAGGGCCAACAGGTCCCAGCAGGAGTCACCCAGCTCCCCGGGGACTGACAGGAAACTGACAGTTTATTCCCAGCAAAGAGGGGCTTGGAGGGACTCAAATTAATAAGACAAACCTTAATTTAAAATTCTATTAGGCCATCAGTTACTGCCCACGTGTCTGGGTGCTCTGCCGGCAGCATGCACGGGCCAGGGGTGACAAATGGTTTTATCCGGATTTCATAAGGGCTGAATTATTTGCAGATACAAAATTGTAATTAATATCAGAAAATTTCCTAACAAGTTAACAGTTCCCAGCATTTCCTCTCTCAGCTGGACTGAGATCCAGTCCCGCTCCCTTCTCCAAAGTGCGCAGCAGCGGGCGAGGCTGCTAAAATCTGCCTGCCTACAGCAAAACCGCTGGTCTAATGGATAGGACAATGGCCTGGGACTGGGACTCAGGAAACGTGGGCTTTACTCCAGTCTCTATTGCTGACCTGCTATCCGACCTGGAACAGTCACTTTCCCTGCTTTGTGCCTCAGTTTCCCCTCCCACTTTTGGTCTGTCTCCATTGTAAGCTTCTGGGGCAGGGACTGTCTCTCACTGGGTGTCGGTGCAGCGCCTGGTATGGTTATTATGAGTTGTACTGTGGTAGCACCCAGGAGCATCAGTCCTGGACCAGGACTTCAATGTGCTAGGCACTGTCTAAACAGAACAAAAAGGCACTCGTGCCGCAGAACATTTAAAGTCCTGGGACTGCTGATCTGACACCGAACAGCCATAACTCGATCTGACTGTGTCTATCTGCGCCCATGGGTCCCTCAAGCTGGGAATTTCACCAGCACCGATGGTGGGGGCGAACAGTGCCACAGTGCAACATGCACTGGACACCCATCCCCCCGTCTAAAGCCGGCTGTGAGCTTCAATGACCTGCACGAGAGGCCTGCATCACACCACGGGCTGCCATCCAAGACCGGCCCCAGTGTGCACAAGAGCTAGGTGGAAGGGGTGAAATTGACCCCTGGGAATGACAGGGTGCCTAGGCCTTGCCATGACTCTCGGCAGAGGGATGAATTTCACACTAACAGAACAAGCAGCAACGTGGGCTGTCCCAGTCTGTGCTGCGCTTTGAGCACACACCTCAGCAGCAGCGAGTCAATGTAGCTTGGCTGCGTGGCCAGGCACAGAGCAGGCTTCTGTGCTGTGCAGAGGGAAAAACAACGCGCCTGCGGGGCTGTGGCTTCTGGCAGCTCCAGCTAGACACCCTCGAGCTCCGAGCAGCAGCTCCAGTGCTGTTAGCAGAACGAGGCTCTGTGCGTGGCCACCGCTTCTTGCCTGGGCTGCCAGGCTTAGCAAAGGACAGGTCTCTCCTTCCCCTGCGTGGCAAGGGATGGGCGACGTAGCAGGGGGGCTCTGCTGAGCAGAGGCACGTGCCTCGTACCTCTGGCATCAGCAGTGACTGACTCTGTGCTTGGAGGTTAATTCTCTGCTGTCCGGTTTCTGGGGAATGTCAAATGGAAGGGGGAAATGGACCATGGACAGCTCCCGTTCCCCCAAGAGCGAAATGGGAAGTTTTAGAGGCAGCTTCTCCACTCAGGGCAGTGGGAGCAGAGACCGGGGGTAAATTCAGCCAGAGCTCCCGTAAATATTTTCATACCTGCAGGAGCTCCAGCAGGCCCTGCAGGGCTGAAGCCCTGACCCCTAGGGGCTCCCGGAAGAACCGTGTGTGAATTTGAGCCCTGGCAGATACCCTCACTGCAGCAAATCCTGGGCTCAAACACAGGGCCAGGCACCCCGCGCAGTGCCAGGACCATCGTGTGAAGATCTGTCACTGCTCACCGTGCGATCTCTGAGGCCTGACAGGCAGGCAGTCAGGGAGGGAGGGACTAGGCCCAGAGCTGGGGAACAGCAGAACAGTGGGAAGCTCCTGGGATGGGTGTTGGGTTCAAACAGAGGGACAGCCTGGTGGCAATGTCTGGGCCTCGGGCTGCTCTGAGCAGGCACAGGAGTGTGTCCTCTCCGGTCTGTCACGACAGCCGTGCATTGCTCTGCAGCCCGCAGGTCAGGCAGGCTCCTGCAGACCCTGCTCAAGACTCACGAGGGTCCGTCAGCCCTTTGGCCCAGTTTTTGTCCGCTGCTAGGTTTGCAGTTCTCCCCTGGCTGTATTTCATGGTCCTGGTGCTGTCAGGCAGCAGCTCCCAGCTGGGAGAGGTTTCCCCTGGCAGGACAGGTCGGGCTGCAGCATTCGCAACCTGCGAAAGATCTGGAAGATGCTTTTGAGCCTTTAATCCCCTGTGAAGAGGAGCAGTGTGGGCAGGAAGTGCTAATCGCCTGGCGCCTGCTGGCCAGCCCAGTGCTGGGTTAGTGCTGCTGTCGGGTGCTCTCCTGCACTCAGTGGAGTGGGGTTTCCTGGCCCAGCTCCCGTCAGTCAATCTCATTTTTGCAGAGGTGCGGTGTCCTCTCCCCTCCCCTCGGATGGCTCGGCTGAACAGCCCCAGGCCCAGCAAAGGGGCTCATGCTCGTCCAGCTGGGGAGTGCAAGAGACTCAGCGCAAATCCAAATGGCAGCAGGACTCCAGCCAGAAGGACTCAGCCACACACCTGCTCTTTGATCAGCCAGCGAAGCAGAGGGGTGGGGAGCAGCTAGCAGGCCGCCCTGTCCATAGTAATCAGTCCGAGACTCACCTGGGGGGGAAGGGGGCTGGAGTTTATCCCTGGGGTTGCAATGAAGCAAGTCCTGAGAGGTCGATTCAGATCTGGAGGGTCGTTCCAGCAGGGCCCGGAGCTCTGGCGCTGACAAGCACTGACCCTGCTCATTGCCACCGAGGCCGGCGTGGCTAGCAGTCAGGTCTGGGAGCGGAGCGTGCCGAGCAGGCCGAGCTGTCAGCGAGCAAGGCAAGGCGCTAGCCAAGGCGCTGGGGCCCGGCTAGAGCCAGGATTGAGCACTCAGGAAGGAAGCTCCCAGCACCAGGAGGGTTTCTGGAGACGGCCGGGAAGGGTTGTCAGCACCCGCTCGCGGTCAGCCCCATGAATTCATGTCACGCTCCAGCCCAGCGCGGGAGGAGTTGGAGGGGTCTGTTGTCACCCCTAATCCCCGGGCATTCTGCCCATATCTTCCAGGGAGCAGCATCTCTAACTTCAGCGCAAAACGGAGCCTGATCCAAACCCAGCCAGTCTCCTGTCCACCACGGGCTGCAGCTGCCAGAGGCCTTTCCCGTGGCCTCTCAGTGCTGGAAGGAGGACACCCCCTTCCATCCCCTGCTGCAGGCGCTGCTTTCCCCTCTGCAGCTCCTCCCAACTGAGCCACCCGCTGCTTGACTCCCTCCCAGCTGGGTCTGAGGGCTGGACAGACCCCGACTCCAGGCCCTGAAAGGAGCAGCCCAGCCTGTTACAGGCCCTTCCCATGCTGGTGGCATGCTCTGAAAGCCCCACGCCCAGCGGCTAGCCGCAGAGCTGGGATATTCCTGACCCCTCCTTCCATTCTGCAGGGAGGCCAAGGTCAGAAGGATCCCACCCGCCTAGGGTTGCCAACTTTCTAATGGCACAAAACCAAACACCATTGCCCCACCCCTTTCCCAAGGCCCTGCCCCTTTTGAGGCCCCGCCCCCCACTCACTCCATCCCTCACTTTCCCCCACCCTCACTCACTTTCACCAAGCTGGGGTAGGGGGGGTTGGGTGAGGGAGGGGGTGAGGGCTCCGGGGTGGGGCCAGAAATGAGAGGTGGCTCCTGGCTGGGGCAGGAGTGCGTGAGGTGGTCAGGGCTCCGGCTGGGGATGTGGGCTCTGGGTGGGGCCAGGGATGGTGGGTTTGGGGTGTAGGAGGGGGCTCTGGACTGGAGTCGAGGGATTCGAAGTGTGGGAGTGGGCTCAGGGCTGGGGATGAGGAGTTTAGGGTGCATGAGGGGGCTCAGGGCTGGGGGAGGGGTTGTGGGGTGCAGGCTCTGAAAGGGGGATCAGGGCTGGGGCAGGGGGTTGGGCTCTGGGAGGGAGCTAGG
This sequence comes from Trachemys scripta elegans, assembly GCF_013100865.1. Lineage (NCBI taxonomy): Eukaryota > Metazoa > Chordata > Testudines > Emydidae > Trachemys > Trachemys scripta. Next base: position 108,448,917 of record NC_048305.1, on the reverse strand, counting down.
GTGTGCTCATACATGGGCCTAGGAAACAACCTCCTTCACCCTGTAATCGACTCACATGTCGGGTTTCCATCCCGCAAAACAGGGCCCATGCTCATCCTTGGGGTAACTCCTGCAAATCCCTCCCCCGCTCCAGAGTTACACCAGGGATGATCCCGGCCCGTTGTGTAGCAGGGCGGGGAGATTGGCTACCTTGGCCCCTGCCCCAAGGGGAAGGTGGAGTTCCAGAAGGGAATCCCCTCCCCTCTATGCCGGCATCGCCCCATCAGCCCTGGTGGCCTCCGGCAAGACAGTAGCTGGGCAAGAAGCTCAACTAACCATGGCCCTTTCCAGGGCCAGCCCCAGGGAGCTGGAGTGGGATTCCCAGGTGACTGACATGGTGTCAAGGGTACATCCTCCCTGCCTTACGAGAATGAGCACCTGTGGCTTGGAGGAGGCGGAGGGAAAAAAAACTGCACCCTGGGCAAATCAGCAATGAGGCGAGTACAGAAAATCCAGGCTTCCACTTCAGAAGCCGGTTGGTTTCATCCTCAACAGCGGCAGGTCTCCTGCAGGCATCACAGAGCGGATTTTCATTTTACAAGGTCAGGAAACGCCTGTGGTCCGCCTGATGAATCGGCCCCACAGCCACATGCATGGGAGGGACTGAAGCACACACAATATTCAGTGCAAATAAAATAAAGAGCAATTTCTGGAGGCCCACAGCAAAGTCTTCCAACCAGCAGCTGGGCAGTTAGACAGATTTCTGGGCCCCCTGCCTAGGCGCTGACTCTGGGGCTGGAGCACCCACAGAAAAACAATAGTGGTTTCGTGAGGCACTCCAGCATATGGCAGAGGAGTTGGCTAAGGTTGGTCTCCATGTTTCATGGAACAAGACAAAACTGCAAAATCTAGGACCAGGTCCTCCCGCGACTCCATTCTCTCTGAACAACGAAACTGTCAAATAGTTTCCAGCTTTTGCTATCTGGTTCTATACTTGCCAGCTCCTCCAATTCTCACACGGAGGTTCTCTATCAGACTGGCATCGCAGCATCTGCCACGAGCCGTTTACAATGGAGATGGAATCAACATCATCTTAGAACGACAACCAAGTTCAGGATTTATTCGAGCCATATCCTTCCCATACTGTTGCACGGCTGTGAAACACGGACACTACGCAGCGCAGACTGGGCAAAGCTGGAGGCTTTCCACACAAAATGTCAACGTCGTATATTGGGCATAAATGGAATGACTTCTTCTGTAATGCAGATGTTTATGGTCACTCGGGTCTACGGACTACTGGGGCCATTGTCCGCAGGCGGTACCGTACACTTTTTGGACGAGTCGCAAGGATGCCACAAGTGAACACCGTTCTCCGGGTGGCTTGTAACATCCGGGATAAAATCCCACCAACCGAGGGGTGGCGGCGGCCCAGAGCAGACCCCCTCCTACATGGGTTCATCATGTCTGTTCTGATGTTGGACTCTCAAGCCGACAAGCCTTTGTGGTTGCACAGGAACGGACCAAATGGCAAACGATCGCTACGGCCGACTGTCTGGCTAAGCGCTGAAGAAGAAAAAGAAGTTCCCACCGGCAGCCCCGCCGATCAGCGCCTTCCCCTCCCTCCCAGCACCTCCCACCCACCGTGTTCAGCTGGTCAGCAGCATGGAGGAGGCACTGGGGGGGAGGAGCAAGACAGGAAGAGGCGGGGTGGGGCGGGGCCTTGGAGGAGGCGGTGGAGTGGGGGCAGGGTCTGGGGTGGAACAGAGGTCGAGCGCCCCCCGGGATCTGAGTAAGTCAGCGCCTATGGCCCCCTGTATGTATCCTCACCTGAGAGCCTGACCTTGGATGCACCTTTACAATTAGCATTCTTAACAGCAAGAGAAGCTTTGTTTTAGGCCAACAAGTTCCTATATCTACAGTCAACCATCACCTCTCTGTGCAAGAGATGAACCTGAGGAACCCATCCGCCCATCCTCCTCCCACTCTGGCTTCGCCAGCTCTGATAAGATCTCGATTCCTTGCCCTTCTCAACCTCTGCCATAACATCTGATGGGAAGGTCTTTCAGTGCGCAGGGCTGGAGGAACTCAAGTACCAGAGGAGCATTAGCACTGCTGGATCTACCGGCCCTGGATGGTACATGCAAGAGTCCCGAAAGGACTCAAGTATGAAGTGGCAGAGCAGGTAGCAAAAAAAAAATATACAAACTCATTAAAGAGCTACTCTCCCTGAGATGGAGGGTAGCAAATGTTGTACCTGTATTTTAAAGAGGCTTTGGGATAATCTGGGGAAATGGAGACCAGTCAGCCTTACATCTGTGCCTAGGAAATTGGAGGTTGAAACAATAATTAAAAATAGAATAATAAACATCTGGAAGATCAGACTATGCCAGGCTATAACTAACAAGGATTCTGCCAAAAACACACATCATGTCTCACTGATCTATTTGAATTCTTCACACGTCAATAAATAGGTGGATAAAGAAAAACCAGCTGATCTAGTTTATTTAGCTTTTCAAGAGGCCTTTTGACAAGTTCCTGCTCGACAGGTTACTAAGGAGCCAAGTCACCAAGGGGTGAGAGGCAAAGTATTATCATGAGTCAGAAACTGCCCCAAAAGGCAGAAAACAAAGAGTTGGAGTCAATGGTCAATTCTCCTCCCGGATGAAGGTGAACAGCAGGGTCCTCAAGGGTCCTACTAGGTCACACGCTTCATATATTTATTAATTCTTTGAAAAGGCAAGCAGTGAGGGGCAACATTTTCAGGTGACCCAGTTATTTAGGTTAGTTGGGATCAGGACCAGAGAGGGTTGTGAGGAACTCCAGAGAACAAGGCAGGGAATGAGCTTCATGACAAATGAAATCCAGGGCTGACAATGTAAAGTCATGCTCCTTGGATGGAAAAACAAACACCTTGGACACCGGACAGGGCTCTCAATGAACTGCAACAGCTCAGGGGGGGGGCCTGGGTGTCACTGCAGACAGCTCAAGGGAGACTTCTGCACAATGTGCAGCTGCTGGCAAAAAGGCAAACGTGATGTTAGATGGCATCAGGAACGGGACGGGGAATAACAGAATATTTACACCGCTCGTTGGATGCTGGGTGCAGCACTGCTCTCCGCATCGCACAGAGGATAGCACAGAACTAGGGGGTCTCAGCACAGAGCACCAAGAATGATCCCAGGGCTGGAAAATTCTCTTAGGAAGAGATATTGAAATGACTGGGATTGTTACCTGGCAAAGGAGATGAATAAGAGGGGACAAGATAAACATCTGTAAAATCATGACTGGTCTAGAGAAGGGAGACCAGGTGCTACAGTGCACTGTGTCCCACAGTACAAGGGCAAACAGTCAGTTAAATGAAAAGATGGCAAATTCAGAACTGATGAATAGAAATACTTCCACACCAAACATGTACTTGGACTGTGGAACTCATTGCCATAGGATGCTGTAGAAGCCAAAAAACGTAGCAAGATTCCAAAAGGAACTGAACACGTGTCTGGCTAACAGAATATCCAGCGTTATCACTATTAACAAATATTGGACAAATATTTAACCTCATGATTTAGTCCAATCACAGACTAAAGGGCTCAGAATGGGACTTAACAAGAGGACAGATTATCCCACATCTGCTCCTGGGAGTGCTTACCACTTTCCTCTGCAGCATCTGGTGCTGGCCACTGGGTCTGATCCAGTTGGTGATGCCTACGTTCCTAGGACCCCTTTGTAATGCTGCCTGCAGGGGCTCTAGAGCATGGGTACCAACCTCAGAGCACTGGTAGGAACCAGGGCACAAACCCCAAACTGGCTGTGAGCTCTGTACTTGGATTTCACCAGCCAATTATGGAGTGTGAACCGCCCAGGCACTGTAACAGACTCGCCATGGAGTCACTGACAGGCCCCTGATGCAGCCTGTAGCAGATGTTTTCTGGATGCCTAGGTAGATTAGGTGTGAATGTAAATACAATCCGGTCCTGAAGCCTTTCACCCCAGCCCATCACTAGCTGTCAGGGAGAGCTCAATTAGGCTTTGCTTACAAATCATCATTTGAAATTATTAGGTTGGCCAACATCACCGAAATGAATGCACTGACATTGTCATAAAAAACAACAGCTGTATAAGGAAGCTAGTCTATGTTCAGACTTTTCAAATCTATTATACTTTTTCAGATACATGTATTTTATCATATACTTCATACGCTTTTAAAGTGCCTATTAATGTTTCAATTCAAATTTCCAAACAATCGTTAAATTGGCAACACTGCATGTAACTAGTTTACAAAACTGGGGGGGGGGTGGAAATTCAGGGGGGTTGTAGGGAAATCCCTGCAGGGCACAAACCGCCTGTACTTGGATTTCACCAACCAATTATGAGGTGTGAACTGCCTGGGCACTGTCCAGGTGTAACAGCCTTGCCATAGAGTCACTGACAGGCTGCTGGCAGATGTACACAGGAGGGACGGAGGAGCCACGTATCACTCCCACAGCAAATGCAAGAACCCAGGATCACAGGCCCTAGAGGCTGCGCTAGACCAGGCAGGTCTGTGGGGTGGGGTGCAGGGTGGAGGGTGCTTTGAGTCTTGCTCTGCTATAATAACCTGGCAGAAATGGGATGTTTCTCTATCTGCCCAACTCCACACCCCTCTACTCACGCCTCTGACCTGCTCCGAAATGTTACTGGGAATCCAACAGGAGACCCCCTTTCTCCCAGCCCAAACCTGGGCCCCATCTGTCCCCTCCAGACCATCGGTCACACTGACTCATGGATGGAAAGGATTGTAAGGCAGCCCCTCCTGGCGTGCCCTCCTCTGACAGGCCACAGCACAACAGGTGTGCCTGCCTCAGTTTCCCTTCCAATGGTTCCCAGAAATAGTCCACAAAGGTTAATAATAATAATAATTAATGGAGATATCCCATCTCCTAGAACTGGAAGGGACCTTGAAAGGTCATCGAGTCCAGCCCCCTGCCTTCACTAGCAGGACCAAGTATGGATTTTGCCCCAGATCCCTAAGTGGCCCCCTCAAGGATTGAACTCACAACCCTGGGTTAGCAGGCCAGTGCCCAAACCCCGGGCGTTTTCCCCCCCCCCCCCCCCAGTATGTAGAGCCTGCATGGGGTTAATATGGAAAACCCCATCTATATACAGCACAACCATCGTCCAGACTTCCCCGGCACACTACAAACCATACAATCTGTCTTCACGTCCCAACAGACTGTCCACACACCAAGCATTTCTCACCACGCTCATCTCCCAGGTATGGCTCCAGCGCCTGGCACTACACCTTGCCCCCGCCCCCTCTGCCCGCTGGCTTTAGCTCTCCTGCCCTGAGAACCAGCAGGCATCTCTGTCTGCTGCTCTCCATCTTCAGCCCTCTCCCATCTTCTCTGGCCGTGGCAGGCCAGCCCCTCTGCTGCCTTCCTGACAATTCCTTTCTCTTTCCAGGGAGGGCCTGCAGTGTTCGGCGGAGAGCCCAGCACACAGTAAATCACAGATACAGGGACACAGCACTGTGAGCAGCCCAGTCCAGGGCTGGGAAGGTTTAATGAGCCCGCCTGGCCCCATGGAGAATGAGAGGAACAGCATCACTAGTAAGAGATTCCTGGCCTGTCCCGCGGCACCAGGGGCTCGACTCCACAGGGTTCAACTCCACAGGACTCAGCAACGGGCCTGCCCCTGCATTAGCTGTCTGACACAGTCACCTACTGCTGTTTGCACTGCAGATCCCTACCAGTGCCAGCACCGCAGCGGCTTCAGTTAAACCCCCTTCACGCACGACCTCCAAGCCGGGGCTTATGGATGGATCTCCTGCATGCCTCTGCCAGCCCTAAACAAACAGGGTGGAGCTCTGAAGCATCATGGTCACACTGCCCCGGCAGCACACGGCGCGGCTGGCACAGGCTGCACAGAGTCACGCCTGGAGCGGGGCTGGCTGACAGCGCTCAGTGCCCCAGCCTGGGGACGGAGACAGCCTCGCTCGTGGAATTACAGGCATTTCTATAGTGCCCCCCAGGCTGTCTGAGCACGGCCAGGACTTCGTGCCTTGACCCAGGGCAGCAGCCATTCCTATCCCGCCTGCCCCAAGGGCTCTCACCCACACCCGAGCAGAGCTGGTGTAAATTGTTGCCCCCGCCCCTGGTCTTGCCCTCACGCTGCACAGCGGTAAATGATGCCATGAGGTGTAGGGCAGGAGACCCCCCAAGGGCAGGGGCTGGAAGGTGGGGAGAGCTGAGCACTTGGACCCACCTTGTTGTGCACGGGGTGGTTGGGGTAACCATAGGCCCCTGTCACGGCTGCCTTGCTGCTCCCTCCCGGTGCATTCACCAGCGTGTTGTATGTTGCCGCTGTTTCGATTGCGAGTTCCCTTGGGCAGAGCCTGCCCCACCCCGTGAGTCTGCCCAGCACCAGCACAACAGGGCCAGGCACGGACAAGAATGATTCTTACTGTCCAGTTTCACGCACTCTCCTGAGTCCCAGTCCTGTACCTTCCGGCCTCTTGTCTCACACCCCATCCCGGATGGCACAAGCCAGGGAGTACAGCAGCCATGTGGGGCATGAGGCAAGTGGCTGTCTCAGTGCCCATGTGTAACCCATCACTCCTGGTGCTGCTATGCAGGAGAGGACCATCGGGAGCAGACCAGCTGTGTTGGGTCCTGAGGCAGGGCTGTTACCGGAACAGGACCCGTCATGGGCAGCCCAGCTGCATCGCACCCCCAGGCAGGGACACAGGCGGAACAGGACCCGTAGGGGGCAGCCCGGCTGTGTGGCGCCCCAGGCAGGGCTGTTAGCGGAACGGGACCGTATGAGATCCAGACTCACCCCTGCGGTGCCTCCTGCTGGTCGTCTGGGGAATCAGCTCAATCCAGCCTCTGGAGCACCCTCTGCAGACCAGCGATCCCCTTGTCCTTCGCACTGGCCCCCGTGTCCCTCCCAGGACCCCGGTGCCCCTCACTCTGGGTGCTGCTCCCGGCAGTACCCACACTCATTGGGTCTCCCCTCCCAGGGGAACTCCCACCCACTATCCCCACCTTGCCTCAGTACCAGGTCACTGCCAGTCACCAACTAGCCCCCGCTCCCTGGGGCAGACCGCAGTATTAGCCACTCATCACAGCAGGCAAGGGGGGTTTGGACCTGCTGCCTTGGCCTACACCTGGGTTGCCCTTTGCAACCCCCAGTACCCCTTAGCTTCCTACTAGGCCACAGCCTGGGGCTTTCCAGGCTGGAGCTCCCCAGCCCTGCTCCACTCAGGTACCCTGTCTCTAGCTCCCTGCAGCCAGGCCCTTCTCTCTCTCAATGCAGAGAGAGAAAAGACTGGCCTCTGGCTCCCAGCCTTTTTATACAGGCCAGCTGGGGCCTGATTGGGGTGTGGCCCAGCTGCGGCCGCTTCCCCAATCAGCCCAGTTTTTAGAGCTGCAGCCCTCTGCAGGGCTGCTTTTAAGCTGTTCCTGGCAGGAGCGGGGGACCACCCCGCTACACACCCCCCACCTCAAGATCCACTCCACCGGGGGGGTGTCTATCTGCCCAGCGTCTTCCTCAACTGGGCCCACAGGACGTCCCTTTCCTGCCGCAGGCTCTCCAGTGTTTGGAGCAGCCTGCTCGCTTCCTCCAGAGTTTGGGTTCCTATGGTAGCCTTTTCAGCTCCCCCATGGGCTCCCAGGTTTGTCTGGGGCCTCCCTGCCCCTGACAATCCCCTCTTCTGGGCCCTGGTCATCACCACCCCCTCCTTCAGGGCAGTCTCAGACCCGGCCTGGTCCTGCGGCCTCCCCGTCCTTCTCTGGGGGCTAGGCCGCTTTCCCCGGCGCCCCTTGTGGCAGAGGAGGCACAGCCAGTGCCCACCCCTGACCATCTCAGGGCTAGCCTGGGCCCTGAGAGTCCCGTGAGGGCACTCCCTCTTCTTGTGCCCTGGCTCCCCACAGGCCCAGCAAGTGTGGAGCCCCCCTGTTGGCTTCACAGGGGGCACTCGAGTCTGTCCATGGTCTGTGTCTGGCGCAGCCCTTCCTTCAGGGCTCGCCTGGGGCCTGTGAGTTCCATGAGGGCACTCCCTCTTCAAGTGTCCTGGTTCCCCACAGGCCCAACAGTTCCTCGGCCTTGGCACCAGCCTCCTGCCCGAGGTGCCTGGCCTCCGTTGAGGTCCATGTGCCTGGCACTATTATTGAAGCAGCCTGGCTTGCTGCTCGGCGAGCCGGGCCACACAGGCTCTCCAATAATAATCCTGCATTCTGGGTCCACCGTCTGTTTGCTCAAGTCACAAGTTCGGGCAACAGTCCCACAGTCCATGCCCTGCCCCTTGTGTCAGGGACGGACCCCTATGCCCACATTCTCCACCACGTGTAGAAGAGCGGACTCACCCCTGCGGCGACTCCTGCTGGTCTCTTCTGGGAATTAGCTCTTCCAGCATCCTGGAGCGCCCCCTGCAGGCCGGTGATCCGTCTGTCCTCTTCTGGCCCCTGTGTCCCTCCCACGACCCCTCTAGATAAGGGCACCGGGGTCCAGGCTCGCTCCTGTGCTGTGCAGGGCAGCTGGGTCCGTGCGGCCGCCAGGACACTGCTGAGCCCAGCGAGACCCCAGCGTGGAACACACTCAAAGAGCCAACGTGCGTCGCACGCCCCGGCTCAGGTGAGGCCGGCGGCAGAGGTGCTGAAGAGGGGCATGTGCACAGCTGCAGCAGGCTGGGATTTCTTGGTTCCCAGGGTTACGCAGGCCTCAGCAGAGCAAGCTGCCTTCCCCCAGGCAGCTCAGAGGAGCCTTTGTGCTCCCAGCACTGCCATCGCTCACACAACTGCCTTGGACTGGGCTTCGATGGAGAAAGGGCCCCTCCCTTTTCCGGCAACAGCTCGGCATCCAGGTTCCACTCGTTATGTTGATGAGCCCCGGCGAGGGCCCCACGGGGGCAGCCCGGCAGCTCCCCGGCCCCCTGGGCCTCGTGCTGCAGGAAGACACACAGCCCTGATTGTCACACAAGCCTTGCTGCCGTCAGCGCCACCCCACTGCAGATCCGGGGGCCAGCTCCGGCTCCCCAGCTCTAGCCATTTGCAGCACGCAGGGCTCCCCCTTCTGCTCCAGGCTCTCCCGGGGGGATGTCCCGCTGAACCGAGCTGGCACCTGCCATCTGTGTCGTCAGCACCCCCCTGGGCTCCTAACTGCACCCGGACAACGACAGCCCATGGCTGGGGGCTGTGGTCCCCCACCAGACAGTGCCCAGCAAGGGGCCCCAGGGAGCCTGTCTGGAGCTTCCCCAGGCTCTGACACACACAGCCCTGCTAACCCACCTGTCTGAGCACAGCCAGCGTCCGTGCCGACGGCAGGGAGCGCTGGGGCTGAGCAGGCATCGGGGGGATTTCCCAGAGAGACAAAGGGCACAGCCTGAGCCTGGCACAAAGGGAGTGTTGTGATGCCGTAACTCCTGCACCTACCTGGAGCTCAGTCACACCCATGGGATTGCTCCCCAGCTTCCAGCAGCGTGTGGAGCCTGCAGGGTGTGAAAAGCAGCTAGGGCACTTGGGCTGCCTAGTGCCAGTCGCAAATGGGACTGGACGTCGGGAAGTTAGAGGACAACTCCTGCCAGTTCCACGGCCTCCCAGCACCAACACCTTGGACTCCCCTGCACCGTAACCCCCTTCCCAGGCCCCGGACCAGTGCAAGAAAGTGGCACTGCCAGTGGGAGGAGCAGTGTGTGAAAGAAAAACTCTGGGGGCTTTGCCCTGTCCAGGGGCCTGGCCCTCCCAAGCAGAGGCAGAGACACCCAAACCGTGGCCGGCTGGCTCTCCTTTGTGCTTCTCCCCTACCTCACTAACCTGGCCTGTCAGGCTGGCCCGGGCTGTGGGGTGAAGCCCCCGGGTCACACAGCCACAGGCCGGGGTGAGACAAGAAGCACAGGGGCCCGGCTGCAGGCACATGCCCAGACCCCGCCAGGTGTGTCCATGGGTTGCAGGGGCAGGGCACTGATAAGCGATGAGAAATGTAAACAGCCTCTGCACTGAGGCATCCGAAGCATCTGAAGCAGCGAGTGAGGCCTCCAGAGCGAATTCCTGCCATTGTGCCTGCGCTGACGGGAGAGCCCTCGGGCCCCTAACAGCAGGGGAACCTCTCCTGGCTGCCGTGGGATGCTGGGCGTGCCCGGTGCGGAGTGGGGCGGGGGCCTGGCAGCAGGCGACGATGGGGCAGGCATAGCGGGCACCCAGGTGCAGCACGGGCTGGAGGGACGTTCCCGCGCAAGGGACAGTGAAATGGGCACGTAGCTTTTCTGCTGCTCTTCGGTTTTCATTCACCCTCAAATCCTTATTTGTCTCTCACCCCGTCCGATCCTGAACCAAGCCGCCCAGCCCTTTCCCGCTCTCCCTCTGCCAGCGTCTCCCACTCCCTCCAGCACCTGGGGAGGTTCCCACAGCACATGGTGTGGTGCTGAGTGCCAACAGGCACTGGTCTGAGGCAGTGTGAACGTGCTGTTGGGGGAGGCTAGCCAGCCCCCAGTCCCTCCTGCTCTGCACGAGGCCTCGCCTCCATTCCCTGCTGGAGCCCGGAGCACACCTCCACCACGGCTGCTGGCTGTGGCGCCCCAGGCAGGCTGTTAGCGGAACGGGACCCGTAGTGCTGGGCAGGGGGTACAGCTGGAGTGCCCCCAGTGCCAGACAAACAGACGGGTGGATCAGCGTGGCCCCAGCCCCCCGCCCTGGGCCTTGTGCGCACCGGCCCCAGACGCCTGCCCCAGCCTCTCAGCCACAGAAGAGCGGGAAGGGAACTGGAAGCAGGAAGAAGGGCCTGGGGGTGTAGTGTGGGCAGGGCCATGCCAGGCTGGTTGGGGAGGTACAGCCTTCCCCTGCCTATGCTACCCGCTGCCCACGGTTGATCCTCCTCCTACTCAGGCCGTTCTTGTCAGACAAAGAACGTCGGTTACGGAATTGCTGGAGAGCAGTCGGGGGTTCTGCGCGGATTTCAGGAACAAGGGGCCGGGAACATCAGCACTGAAGGACCCTTTGAAGAGGCAGCCAGAGCGTGCAGCATGCGGCGTAGCATGAAGCAGACAGGCCCGTGGGCTCTGCACGCAGACAGTGGGTGCCCCCTCCCCCCCCCCCAGGCTTTTCATTAGGTTTGGAGGATTTGGTTTCCTCTCTAGCTGGTTGCTAGCCAGAATTCACAGCTGTTCATGTGACCGATTGGCTCTGCCATGATGGCACTACATAGAGGCAGCTGCTCCCGCACCCCAGTCTGTGCAATGCACTGGGAGCAGGGCCTGCGTTCAGACACAGCCTGCTCCCCTGGGGCCTGGGTTTAATAACACAGAAAAGAAGATAAACTCCACCTCAGTGAGACAGTTTCCCCCCCAGGGTGCCACCTGGAACTGGGGTACCACTGAGCCCTCTGGCCTACCAGCCTGTGCTGCTGTGACACGCGGCAAAGCCCTCCAGCCTGCACTTTCTCCAGCATTCACACAGGTTGGGACACACCCAGCGGCAGTTACATGCAGGGCTTTCTAACCACCAGCCTCCCAGCCTAGGCCCCAGAGCAGTACCGTCCTGCCCCGATCAAATCTGGCCACTATATGGGTTTAACACCCAGTCCGCCTCTCCCTCAATGTGAAGAGGACAATGCACACTTGTGGTAACCAAACTGAGACTTTCCCCAAACATCTTAGTCAAATGCACACTGGTTTGGGTTAAACCATAAAATAAGTTTATTCACTACAAAAAGATAGATTTGAAGTGATTATAAGTGATAAACAGATCAAAGCAGATGACCTAGTAAACAAACAAAAATGCAAACTGACCTTAACATACTAGATAGATAGGAGAAGAATTAGCAAATTCTCACCCTGAGTGATTCTTAAGCCACAAGCTGCCTTTGATTTGCAGCTTGGGTTTCCCCAGGTTTTCATACACAAGCTAGAAATCCCTTTAGCCTGGAACCATCACTTCCCCCAGTTCAGTCTTTGTTCCTCAGGTGTTTCCAGGTGTGTTGTTGTAGGGAGAGTGAGGTACCATCATGATGTCATTTTCCCCCTTTTATATCTTCTTCCCACTTGCTGGAAAGCTCTTTTGCTGTGGCCTGGGTCAAACAGTTCCCCTTGTGTAGAGCTATCTCTGAGAGGTTTCTGTTGTACACAGTTCCTGGGCTAATCCTTGTGCTTGTGCATTGCCTCAATAAACCATTAACGTTGTTTGGCCTTTTTACTGTTGTACCTGAAAGGCTGCTTGTGGGTGTTTTCAACCTCACAACATGTTTCAGTCACACACACACACAGCCAAACTTCATAACTTCACATACAACGGTAGCACATACAATCCAACAAGATATTAATGTCCAGCAGACCAAGACTTTTAGAATGATACCTCACAAGGCACACTTTGTGCAAAACATATCCTAATTACGTTTTAGTAGTGAATAAGGGTGTCACACTCAGACCTTCCCCCAGGCTGGGCTGCTCCCAGGGCTCCTCCCTCAGGCTTGCTCAGCCCTCACCCTGGGTCCTCTCTCCCCTCCAACATATCCAGGTGGGGTAAAGGGCCACCTGCTTCAATGAGTCAGCAGCACCCACTTAACCCTTTCCCAGCTGACTGGGAGGGGTGCTTCAGGCAGGCTGCCCCAGCACCCTCCGAAAGGGCTCTAATAGCCAGCAGAGCTTTGTGGCAGAGCAGAGCAGAGCAGCCTCCCTCGACGAGGCTCTAAGGGGTGCCTGCCCAGGCAAATGACAGCATTCCCCATGCAGATGTCCTGATCCCCAACCCTGCGCTTGTCTGAGGCCACTGGCAGTGTTGGCCCTGCCCTGGGTTAACCCTTCACCTCCCTGACCAACATCACATGTGGGGCCAGGAAATAGAGCTCAGCACTCCTGTGCAGCTCACCTCCTCATCACTCCAACCGTCTGCTCGGCCTGGCCTGGCCACGTGAACGGCTGCCCAGAGGGGCAGGAGCTGCCGCCTTGGCAGAGCCCCGGAGGGCCACCCGCAGGTCAGGGGCATGCCGGGGCCCAGCCATCATGCTAATCATTCCCCATTTCAACTGGCCAGACGCGGGAGTGCTGGTTGCTAGGTTACAGCCTGGGGACAGGGGCTCAAAGCCTGGACCTGGTCAAACCGGAACAAGAGCGTGGTGGTTTCAGACTTGTCCCTATTGGGCTCGATCACAACCCTCCGCCCTACAGTTCACCCCAGAAGAGCCCCAGAGAACTGGAAGGGGGCTGAGGGTTGGGTCTGGGGCCTGGGCAGGGCTGGAGCCTGGCCGGGGCGGTCTGGGCGCTCCGTGGAACTAGAAAACACGCAGCCTGCGTGCAGCGCATGCACAAAGAGAACCCAGAACGCGGCTCTCTGCTGAAGGAGCCGGTTGATATGGCAACCCTGTGCAGGAGCCCAAGCTCTCGGCTCTCGTTCACTTCCCCAGTTGTGCCCCAGCCATGTCACAGATGACTGGGCCGGGTGGGGAGCTCCCCTGGTAGTTCTTGGGGAGGGCCATAAAGTGGGACCCTGCATAAACAGCTCTCTGGAGCAGAGGGGGTGTTTTCCATCTGCTAATCAGGCCAGGCCCCTGCGCAGAGCAGTCAGAAGGAGGTGGGAACTCGCAGGCCGTGTCTGTCCCTGGCAATACTGGCTGGCCTCTGTTTTGGTAGTTTCAGAGGAAAGTCGGAGTGAAGTAAAACCCCCTCACAGCTCCTGTGAATCTGAAATCCTAGAGCTGCTGGGCTGGCAGCACTGCCCATACCACGAAGCTTTGCACACCTCTGCAGCAGATACGCTTCGGGGGTTTGGAGGGACGGCCTGACGTCTCCATTCTGCACAAGCTGCCAGCAGTTTATAGATCGCTCTGGGAGCCGGCGGGAGGGACCCAGCACAATTGTTTTGGAACATTCACTTGTTAAATAACCAGCAAACATTCAGTGACGTAGCGCTGGGGCGCAGCCCGTGAAATCCAGGCACACGCTGCTGGGAAGGGAAGATTTGCTATTTCGGCCGGAGGACACGCAGATGTAGAGGGGAACACTGGTGTTGGGATTGCCAGGAAGCACCGGTTCGCATTGGCCTGCAAAGAACGGGCCTTTTGCATGTAACCAGATGTCCCACGTGGCTGGGCCGAGCTGCCTGGAGCTGACACTTTATCTTTCGTTGCTCTACCCCAGTGCCAGCAGCTTGAGCTCCATGGCCTTGGGGTGTCACGTACGCTACCTCCTCAGGAATCAGAAACAGGGATTGTTCCTGCAGGTGTGACCTTGTGCCTGTGAAACGCGCGCAGCTTCTGCGCCAGGCTGCTCCAGGCCAGTTCAGCCAGCCCCAGCAGCCCCCACCCCAGTCGTTTGTAGCCTGCAAGGAAGCAGGGAGGGGGGAGAGCTGGGGAAGGCAGCTTCATAACAGACTCTTAGCTCTCAATCATTTGCTTTTTAAAAGCTGCCTTTGCACTCAATTCGGAGTCTCTGGTGGCTGCAGACTCCAGCTCTTTAAAATCAAATGGTGCTTAAAATTAATTCTCTTCGCTGATGAAAGAATCTTGATTGATGAATTACATTTCTCTGCATTTCTAAATGAGCGGGGGCCCGGGAGTCTCTTCACAGCCTCACACCCATCCCCCAACCCCTACACTGTGACCTCATGGCTGTCCCCATGGAAACACACTATGACATCAGAGTGACTGGGGGGGGAGGTCCCAGGGGCAGGGGAGCGGGTACAGGAACTTGTTTCAGAGAAGGAGGAACCATTCTCGTTAGTGGCCTGCCTGAGAGGAGTGGGGAGTCCTTCCTGCACAGGGCTTCAAGGGCTGGGACTCACCTCCCTCCTCTGCCTAGGGAGCCCCTCAGCCGGGACTCGGGCTTTTCAGAGCCCGCCTGCCGGTGGCAGCTGCTCCGGCCCCATCATAGCCGGGTGACGAGTGAGGAAACTGCTCGTGGACATTTGGGGTGTTCACCCCCCACCCACGCTTGCCAACACTCCCCCAGGCCTGGGCTGAATGCACTGAACCCTGGCTGGAGCCCCAGCACCTTAGAGATGGGGTGCCACCCTGCCACTCTGTCTCCATTGCCCATTCCCAATCCCAGCACAGGTACCGCCGTGTGACTCAGGAGCCGGGAGAACTGTAGCTGCAACAAGCGTCAGGGTAGCGCAGTGAACAGCGTGTGCTCAGTGTGACTGACCCCCAGGAGTGCTGGGGAGAGCACGTTTTCTAGCCCTCTTCTCAGACGTTGTTCTGGGAGGGAGTTAAGGCCCCAGTCCCACAGCAGGGCTCCATGGGCTGTGGTCCAGAGAGCTCTCTCCAGCACGCAGCATTCGCCAGAGAAGAGCAAATAATGAAACACCCTCCGGCTGCACCTCAGACTCTGGGCTGGATGCAGGAATCGCTGGGGAGGGTCCCTGGCTGGGGCCACACAGGAGGTCACGCAGGGACAGCAGGATGGCCCCTCTCTCCTAAGTCCCATGACGTTTGCCGTCTACCTTGTTCCCTGCAGGTAGCTTCCCCAGGGGCTCTCCTGCCCGCATGCCCACTAAGGAAGAGGGGAGGTGGGAGCCGAGGGGCCGCAGTCTCCTCAGTCACCTCTGGTGGGAGCAGTCTGCCCCATCTCATGACAGGGAAGGGGGGTTTCTGGGCTCCTGGCACACTGCCAGCTATGCCCTCCTCTCTGCTGGAGGAGTGGTGCAGCGCCCTTCTCCCCTGACAGCTCGGTCAGAGGGTCTCCATCGCTTCACACGCCGCTCTGTGCTGAAAGCGTTCCTCTGCGCCTCCAACTGCTCCTTATGAAGCTCTGGGGGCTGCAGACGCCCTGCCCTGGACGGATGGGGAGGTTGCTGCATGGGATGGTTCTCACCCCGCTGGGACCTGGCACTCCTGGTTTGCTCCTTTCCCCCGCTGGGTTCTTTTTGCAGCTTGGCACAGATTGCTTGTGGCAGCAGGCTGAGAGGAACATGCTCCCCAAGGACCTTACGCAGACACCGGGCCTGAGATTGATCTGAGCAAGGCACACACAGCAAACACCCCCCCCTCCGCCATTCAAACGCTGGTCAGCGGGGAAAGCCACCTGGCGGCGCACTCAGACCAGGGGCACCAGAAGGGGGGGGGGGGGGGTTAGAGGGCCATGACCCCCCACTTTTTACCAGCTATAGGAGTGAACGACAGGGGGAGGGGGCAAAGAGGAGTGAGCGGAGGCAGGGTCTTGGGGGGAGGGGAAGGAAGAGGCAGCATGGGGGGGTGGGGCCATGGTTCAGGCGCTGGTGGCCCCCCCCCCCTTTTAGGAACTTTCTGCTGCTCCTGACTCACACAATGCTATAGGAATTCTTTCATCTTAAAGGCATGGCTCCTCCAGCTCCCAGCCCCTCCCCCAAGAGCCGAGGCCCCAGCCCCGAAAAGCTCGCACTCAGAGAAGATAGCAGGAGGGCACCACACTGACAAGGGGCACAGGGGCTCACCCCATCCCTTCTGGCCTGGCGCTCCCCCAGCCAGCTCGGCTCTCCTCCCAGGATCGGCTCTGAGCACAGGGGCGGGCTGCCACAGTGAAAAAAGGACATTTCGTGTACAAGACAAGGGTGCCTGGGCTGCTGCAGTCCGGGATGGCTGGGGAGGAGAGAGATTCCCCACGAATCAGAGAAAGAGGAGCGAAATGTGTACCCCAGCTGGCCGGTGCATTGCCCCCCGCAGACCCCCTGTTCGCGCTCTCCTGAGCCCGCTGGGAGGTTACACAAGAGGTGGAAGCGCAGCCAGATCCAGATAGCGAGCAGGCGTTAGTAACAGGACCACAGCAATTACCCATGTAAGCCATGCCAACCACAGCCTCCGTCAGCTGAACACCGTGCTTGGGGAGGAGACTGGGGAAGGGCGCCAGGATGCTATTACAAGCGCCGTTCTGTGCCAAGTTAATTGTTAATGGGTTATTGTCCCAAGCCTGCTCCACACTACGATTATTGAGAGCCGTGAGCTTTCCCCTGGGACAAAGCCCTTCCCAGAACAGCCCGCTGGCCTGGAACAGTCGCCCAGCACTCCGCATCAGGCAGACTCAGGCAATGCACAAGGAAACACCCTGCAGATGGGGAGAGGGCAGGGCAGGAGGAAGAACAGTCATACTAGGTCAGAACAAGGGTCAATCTAGCCCAGTATCTTGTCTGCTAACAGTGGCCAATGCCAGGTGCCCCAGAGGGAATGAACAGAACAGGGAATCACCAAGTGATCTATCCCCTGTCACTCATTCCCAGCTTCTGGCAAACAGAGGCTAGGGACACCATCCCTCCCCATCCTGGCTAATAGACATTGATGGACATATCCTCCATGAATTTATCTAATGCATTTTGAACTCTATTATAGTCTTGGCCTTCACAGCATCCTCTGGCAAGGAGTTCCACAGGTTGACTGTACATTGTGTGAAGAAATACTTCCTTTTGTTTGTTTTAAACCTGTTACCTATTAATTTCATTTGGTGACCCCTAGTGCTTGTGTTATGAGAAGGAGTAAATAACACTTCCTTATTTACTTTATCCACACCTGTCATGATTTCATAGACCTCTATCATATCCCCCCTTAGTCATCTTTTTTCCAACCTGAAAAGTCCCAGTCTTATTAATCTCTTCTCATACGAAAGCTGTTCCAAAGCCCAAATCATTTGTTGCCCTTTTCTGTACCTTTTCCAATTCCAATATATCTTTTTTTGAGATGGGGCAGCAACATCTGCATGCAGTTTTCAAGATGTGGGTGTAACATGGATTTATATAGAGGCAATAGGATATTTTCTGTCTTATTATCTATCCTTTTCTTGATGATTCCCAACATTCTGTTCACCTTTGACTGCCGCTGCACATTGAGTGGATGTTTTCAGAGAACTATTCACAATGACTGCAAGATCTCTTTCTTAAGTGGTAACAGCTAATTCAGACCCCATCATTGTTCATGTTTGTTTTTTTCAGTGAGTTTAGTAAAAATGTAACCAGTTTTAATTATGGATATTTATACTGGGTGTAAACCAGCAATAACTTGACAGGAATAAAACAAAGGTTTAACTAGTACCTTATATGTTGGTCCCAAGACACCTTTATCAAGCTGACAAATTTGTTAAATTTTCATTTTTAGAGGTTTGAAGTGATAAAGAAATTTAGTTTTCAAAATGTGTGACTGTTTGACTTGTGACCCTTGTAGTATTATACAGCCAAATGAAAACCGGCAAAGCAGCCCCTGCCAGATGCTGACAATAACTCCTCCTTCCCCACAGGGTCTGTCCGTTCCTCCCTTGCACTCCCCGCCTTTGTTCCAGTGAAACACTAAAAGTTTGTTGTTTTAGAAAAGGTCAGCAGCAGGGCAGGGACGCACCTCCCATGAGCCCCGGGGTGCGGCCGCTCCCTTGGAGAGCCGGCCTTGCCCAATTCCAGTCCCTGCGGCTGTGCAGTCCTGCCAGCGCCAGCCCCTGGTGCAGCCGAGAGAGATTCTGCAGCACCAGGGAAGTACACAGGGAGCTGAGCCTGATGTGAAATTAGGGAGATGTCTTTGAAACTGAAGGGGGAGATAAAAGGGAAAAGGACTCGGACACAACACAGAGACCGGGCTTCCAGCCAGCGAGCACACTCAAGGCCCCGGCTCCTGCTTGATAGTTCCCCCAAAGACTCTCACAAAACACTTTCATTTGGTTTTCGAACATCGGAGGATTTTCTCCCTAAATTTAAATAGACGCTCCTACTCTCTGCCTCCCCAGCGAGCTGCTCCCGGCATGTCAGCCAGGCCCAGCGCTGTTTAGATGGTAAGGCTCTCCGCTGTCCAGCCCGGGTCGATATCACCGCCCTGGGGTTAAATCACTATTTGCATTATTCCTGGCACCTGCCCCTTGGCCTCAGACGCGGTCAGGGCACAGAGCGGGTCGGCTGTGTGTCTTTGACTCACCACGGCAGCAGCCAGCTCCTCTCCCTCTCCCCTTCCCAGCCAAAAGGGCAGTGGGACCCACCCGATGCCACCTCCCAGCACTACACCAGGCTATGGGCTGCAGCCCTCCCCACCCCAGCTCCCAAAAGAGCCTAGAACCTGCACCTCCGTTGCCAGGTATCAGCAGCCTTCCCTCTGCCCATGGCTTTGCCACAGTACCGTGCCCAGCGAGGTCAGGCGCACAGCCCAGATCTGATCTAGAGCAGTCACCACAACTCAGCACCCAACACGTCTTCCCAATCCACGCCCTGCCTGCAAGAAACCCCCACAGCACATGCAAAGTAGCACCCAGAGCACAGCAGCCCATCAAATGCAACAGCTGCTTCACACCAGTTTACAACCAGCAAAAACACACACCAGAGTCTGAGGCTACAGCTGATCAGTGCCAGGGCTCTGCTCAGGAAGTCCTTTATCATCCATGATTTCATCATGTCCCTGGGTTCGGTAATATTTTCATTAATGACTTGGATAACAGAGTGGAAAGTATGCTTATAAAATTTGCAGAGGACACCAAGCTGGGCGGGGTTGCAAACACTTTGGAGGTCAGGGTTAGAATTCAAAACAACCATGATAAGTTAGAGAATTAGTCTGAAATCAACAAGATGAAATTCAATAAAGGCAAGTGAAAAGAACTTCATGTAGGAAGGAAAAAAATCAAATGGGAAGAAGTGGCTAGGCGGCAGTGCTGCTGCAAAGGAACTGGGGTTACAGTGGGTCACAAATTGAATACGAGTCAACAATGTGATGCAGTTGTGAAAAAGACTAATATCCTGGGGTGTATTAAAAGGAGCGTTGTATGGAAGACATAGGAGGTAATTCTACTCGACACCGGTGAGGCCGCTGGAGCACTGTGTCCAGTTCTGGGGGGAGCAATGAAAAGGTTGAGACCACCTGACCTCTGAGGAAAGGTTAAAAACACTGGGAGTGTTTAGTCTTCAGGACAGATGACGGAGGGGGGGACCTGATGGCAGTGTTCACATAGGTGAAGGGCTGTTATAAAGAGGGCTGCGATCAATTTTCTCCATGTCCACGGAAGGAAGGACTAGTCATGTGTTTAATCTGCAGCAAGGGAGATTTAGGTGAGCTATTAGGAAACTCTAAGGCTAGTTAAGCACTGGAACAGGCTACCAAGGGAGGTTGTGGAATCCCCACCATTGGAGTTATTTTAAGAACAGGTCAGATGAAAGGAGAGATCTAGCGGTGTTTTCTCCTGACCTTTTCCATTTTTTCTTTTGCCACCTTGGAACTCATCCAAGCTTCCTCATCTTTGGAGAAGGGACAAAGTGGCAAAATGAAAAACAAAACTATCACTCTGGACCTCCACCAAAGCTGGGGAAGTCCTGGAAAGTAACAGTAGCAAAAAGAGAAAATGAGACGTGAAGGGAGAACTCCTGGATAATCATCCACTTTATAGCACTCAGTGACAAGAGGAAAACAGGGAGAGAGAGGATGAACATTGAAATTTAAAAAAATAAAAAAAGTCCTGAATAGATTATTCTGTTTTGAACCCTGAAAAATGGAAACATGTTTGTTTTTCTATTTTTTTTAGTCTGGAGTCTAGAAGTGAAGAAAATCAGCTGTCTGGAAGAGCATTCTGGGTAATGGCAGCATGCAAATGAGCATCTCACTTTGCTGAAGAAATCCTATCCGCAGCACCAGCACAAAGCAGCTGCTGAAGGGGAAGAGAGTTTAACCAGGCCAGATGTGCAGCTCTAGGGATGTGTTTCTCCACGTTAGGACTCAGTAGTCTGGGGTCTGCATAGGGCAAAAAAATGCATCTATGTGACTAGTATAGGAAATACTAAAAGGGAATTAAGGAGGGAGTAGGCAAAATATGTCAGAACCGTCTGCACTAACTCTGGGAACCAGGGGAATAAGCAGGAGGAATGAGAGGTTCTCATGCATGAGCACAATTGTGATTTCGCTGGCATTACAGAGACCTGGTGGCGTGACACGTGACTGGAATGCCAACAGGGAACTACGCAGGGAAGTGCATCATTAGGGGGAAATAAAGGATGTAGCACCATATATCAAAATGTACATAAAAGCCTTGGAGTGCATGGGAGGGAGGGGGAGATCGTGAAAGCCTAAGGATGACGATAAAGGAAGCCGAGAGGCTAAGCACCAAGTCATAAGTACGTGAGCCACCATGCAAATGAGATGATGTAATGTTAATGTGGATGCAATTGTGCTCAGCCCCTGAGCATGCCCAGTGCTAGTCGAGATGTTTCCCGATGCCGGAGCAGAGTCACACGAAGCCTCATGCAGACAATGAGAAGTGCGAGGCATCCTCTCCTGGCAAGCTTGGCTCCTGCACCCTCACTAGTAGCATATGGAATCAGAAGCGGTTTCAAATAGCCACCCCCACCAAACCCACTCGACTCGCAAGGCGAACTTCCAAAGAGAGGGAATTCGTTTAAGCAACAGTTTGAAACATTTCTCATCACTTCCAAGTCTGCTGAGGAAGCAGCTACAGAGCCAGCAGGATATCTGCCCACATAGTGAACTGTCTAGAACAGCCGGCTTCATGGCTCAGTTCTGGAGCCTGTGGCGTGGGGCCAAAGACTGTGGGCTGAAGTCCAGCTGGCGTAATAAGTAGTATTGTAGGTTCATGATACTTCCCCAGAAGAATAAGGCTTTGCCACAGATTATGGCGACTTCTGAGCGGATCTCTAACGCCCAAATAAAGTGTTATTTGGAAGAGGGATTCATTTTTATTCGTAATTAAGAGCACTGCAAATTAATTGATGCACATGTGACAGACTTAAACCTTAAAGTTCAAACATAGGATCTTGGGAAGCGGAGTGACTCATTAAGAACAGATGGGCTCATGTGTAGAATATAATTAAGCAAGTGAAGCACAGAGTGCTGTGGGAAACTGACTGAACCCGACCCTGAGCCAGAGACATCTGGGGTGAAGTTCACCCTGTGCGAAGGAGGGCCGGCAGCAGGGCTATGCACCACTCCATCTCTAGTGGAGGAGGGGGTGACTAGGCCTTGCAGAGGTAAATGCAAATTCAGGCTCTGAATGAACAGCTAGCATATCATTCAAAGACAGGAAGCTAGAAATGAAGGAAAGCAAAGAGGAATCAAGAGTGAACCGACAGGTAATATAATCCCTGCATGCAAGGACTTGCTGAGAACACAGGCCAAGGACTTGCTTCAAATTTGATCAAATTTGCTATCAATGCAATAGAAAGCCATTTTCAATAGTACGTTCCACAGTTGTCTCAGGGTGCCCGGCAGTGTGGAGAACAGCGAGACAGATCCCCCCTTGCAGGGGCAGAGAGTGACTGCAGAGCCACTGCTCCAGCATGGAAAGCACTAGCAGGCAAATGTCCAAAGGCACAATGTCAGCTGGGCTCCCACTGAAAGTCAACAGTAGCACCAAGCCTGAGCATTTGACAATAATGAGTCAGCCTCCAGCACCTTTGAGATGTTTGAAACCAACACATTTTGAGTTCTCATTTGTCTTGGACTTTGAGCCTTTAGGGGGCCCTTGGGGTCAGGTTTTCAAGCAATTCTCTGCAACCATGAGGGCTAGAAACACTCTTTAAAAAAAAAAAAAAAGAAGCTGAGATTCTTTTGTTATCACATGACTCCAGGAGATGGGGCTTTAAGGAACAAACACACCAAATACTGAGACACTCATGAGTTAGCAACACAGAGCTGGGCACCCATCTCCCACATTGTTCCTTTGAAAACCTCCCTCTGAAGCCAAGATTTTTCAAAAGGAACCAGTGACATTGGGTGTCCGAAAGGGCAGAATGTGCTGAACAAGCACTCTCAACATCAGCCCTCATTAAGGCCCAAACTTGAGTTATTTTTGAACACCTTGGCTTAAATTTTCAAGTGTCTGCCTGCTGAGTACCCAACCTGAGACAGCTGGATCCGGATTTCCAGAGGTGCTGAACACCCAGGACTCCAGCTGAAGTCAGCAGACAATGCAGGTGCTCAGTGCCTCGGAAAATCAAAGTTAGGTGTCGCAGGTAACACTGGGGCAATCAAAAACAGTGGATGCTTTTGAAAACGATAGCCTCTAAATTGGAAACCAGTGCACAATGCGATATTACCTTAAGGACAACACAGTACAGTGCAGCTAAGGAAACTAGTCAGAAGCCTAAAGCAATGCTTTTGTCATAGTTCGGATGTACAATATACCAGCACAACAGCCGGTACTTGTTTTAAAAATTAGTATCATGTGATAACTTCCCAAATAATAAATCCCAGTGTATCACCTTAATTAGAACTAAGAGCCTCTCCCAGCTGTGAAATTAATTAGAGATGTTTGCTGTAAATGCCCCAGAACTGCATATAGGATATTCACCTGTGCAGTGGGCCAGCCCAAGTTCTATGCAACAGTTAAGCCCAGACGTTCGCATACAAAGCTTCACCTACATGAGCAAACTTAGTGCTGGCTTTTCAGCTGCTATGTAGCTGCACCGATTCTCAAAAACCGGCTCAACATTTGCTCTCATAGGCCCTGCCTAGAAGAATTCCCAGATGTCTGGTAAGGCTCAGGTTGTTAGGAAAGAGAATACCATGCTAAGATAGATTAGTGCTCCAGTGACCCATCACAACGAAAAAAATCCATTAGCCTGAATAGATAAAGCAAAAACGTAACATAATATGGAAAATCTGGGGGCTAGTGCCAAGTGCAGCAGAGAGATGCTTTAAAGAATAATAATGCCCTTCACAATCTTTTTATGTATTTATCTCACAACAGCCCTAGGAAGCGGGGCAGGACTCAGATGGGGAACTAGGCACAGAGAGGCTATGGGGTTTGCCCAGGGTCACACAGGAAGCCCATGGTGGAGGAAGCAATTGAACCTGGGTCTCCCACATCCTAGGCCAAGGCCCTAAGCCATTGGACCATCCTTCCTCCCAGTCATTTACCTCCTTTAAACAACACTATCAAACGAACATTATCCTAGGTCAACAACTAGCATGGCAGCTAAGCTCTCACAAGAAAAAAAAAATTCAGTATTAAATGAGGGACATCTATTTTGGCAAGTAAACATCAATGAGACAAGCTCATAGCTAGCTCCCGTAATGTATCCTTTGGATGTTATCAATGTAAGTTAATGCCCTTTAGCATTAGTCCTGCTCCTGACGTATTTCAAACAGTAATGGCACAGATCTTTGAGGGTTGAGGTGTTGAAGTTTTGATGGCTGCTATTTTAAATTGGGCTGGGACTCTTAAAGCACAACTGAAGACTTAATGTAAATGTTACAGACAGCAAAAAAGACACTTCAGAACCAACTTGAAAAGTCAATATTCCCTTACCAGAATAGCTGGCTACTGAAATTGCCTGGCATTGAGCAGACAGATGAACAGGCATTGGAAAAACTCTGGTCATTAGAAATCCTGTATCCAGAATCACTGCAGTCACTAGCCTCCCAAAGGCTGCCAAAACCCAGGGGGACCTGGTTGAAAGCACAGAACAACAAGCCTGGCATGAGCTGTTAGTGGCCCTGTCCCGAGAAAACCAGCCAGCCACTGAGCGCAGAAAGAGATTACAGCTGACTAGTTACCCAAGAGCCTTTGAAAATTATTTAAAAAAAAAAAAAATCTATTGGCCAGCTTCAGTATACATCCCGTTCTCTCAAAGGTAAAAGCTTCCCATTCCTGGTGGCTCATTCTGAGCCCCACAGTGAAAACCTGGCCCCACTGAAGTCAATGTCAAAACTCACATTGACTCCAATGGGGACAGGATTTCCCCCGGGTGGTTTAACTAAGAGTTACGAGGTGATGCTAAAAACAGAATGCGAGGTCTGAATATCAAGGGAAATGTGACCTGACAGGGAGAGTTGTCAGGCATATTACTAAGGCTTGGTCTACACTAAACCCCCAAATCGAACTAAGGTACGCAACTTCAGCTACGTGAATAACGTAGCTGAAGTCGACATACCTTACTTCGAACTTACCCCCGTCCAGACCCGGCAGGCAGGCTCCCCCGTCGACTCCGCGTACTCCTCGCGGCGAGCAGGATTACCGGAGTCGACGGGGAGCACTTCTGAGTTCGATTTATCGCGTCCAGACTAGACGCGATAAATCGAACCCAGAAGTTCGATTGCCTGCCGCCGAACCAGCGCGGTAAGTATAGACAAGCCCTAAGACTATAAGCTCTTCTGGCAGGGACCCTGTCTGACAGGTGTTTGTACAGTACCTAGCACCGTGCAGCCCTGGCTCTAGGCACTTCCACATTACAAATAAAAAGCAGGCCGTGGATTCCTCTCCCAAGAGAATCCCTTGAATTGTTTAAGCCTAAAATGCTCCAACCACTGGAGGATGTGCCCTGGAGAACAGTCCTGCTCTAACCCCAGTGAAAGTAGGAGTTAGACTGCCTGGTCTCTTTTTCTGTGTGGAGCACTCTGAGCTCTAGGGCTGAAAAGCACTAATTAATAACAACACTACCACCAATTATATTATCTTATATTTTCCATTTCTTACACACAAAAACCCAGTCCCACACACTAGGTCTTTATTCTGGAAGTTTTAACCAGTTTACAAATCCTATCCACATGCATATTAGAGACTAAACTATAATCATTACAACAGTGAGTCTTATTCAAGAATATAATTACTGATCTCTATTTTACAGGGCGTGACCGTGCAACAGAGTGAGCACCTTTGCACTACTCGTGACATTGTGCTTGTAGTGATTTTATAAAATTGAGTAAATTCTCTGATTACCCATATTTAACGAATGAGGCACGTCTATCAAATGTTCACATTTAAAAAATAAATGAACAGGTGTACTAGGGTTTGGGGGTTTTTTTGCAGTTATCTGAATATTGAATAAATGGTAACCAAACATCTAAGTATCTATTTGTCTTCTGTCTGTTTTGCTGGGTAAGTAATTGGTGAGTTAATTTTTCCATAAACAGCCACCGCCTCTATTTTTTGAACCATTCCCTAATCCTAACCCTAGCAGAGGAGCGATTAATTCTTCATTTTCTTTTGTGGGACCATTTCTGCTAGAAAGCCCCAGGAAGATTACTAAAAGATCATTTGGTAATACATATCAAACATTTTATGATATTTGGTTCTGAATTGCATCCCGATATCTTTAATGACTGCACACGTCTACTATATATGCATAAAATCTCCTCTTTCACCACAATTTCTCCAACATTTATCCTCATTCTATATAGTGAGGTACCACTGAAACAGTATCTTAAAGACATTGTCTTTTACTGTGCTGCAGATGGAGGTTGCTGGTCCTCCTTTCCAAATCAAACCCCATTCCTCTGTGGTAATTTGTCCATCCAGGTCCTTTTCCCAGTGTGTCGTATATGGCCTTTTTTAGTTAGGAAAGCTGTCTGCAAAGTTTGATATAAATTAGTTATAATTTTATTAGTTTGTTTCCTAATTGACCAGATGCCATTGTTTCTAGACAAATTCAAATTTAAAACAAGGCGTACATTCTTTAACAGAGAGTAATTAATCATTGGAGCAATTTGTAGGGTGACCAGATGTCCCGATTTTATAGGGACAGTCCCGATATTTGGGTCTTTTTTTTTTTTTAAATATATAGGCTCCTATTACCCCCGACCCCCGTCCCAATTTTTCACACTTGCTGTCTGGTCACCCTAGCAATTTGCCAACGGTCGTGGTGGATTCTACATTACTGACAATTTTTCAATCAAGACTGCATGTTTTTCCTAAAAGACATCCTCTGAGAATTATAGGAGTACTTGTGGCACCTTAGAGACTAACACATTTATTTGAGCATAAGCTTTCGTGGGCTAAAACCCACTTCTTCGGATGCATAGAATGGCTGTAGCCCACGAAAGCTTATGCTCAAATAAATGTGTTAGCCTCTAAGGTGCCACAAGTACTCCTGTTCTTTTCGTGGATACAGACTAACACGGCTGCTACTCTGAAATCTGAGAATTATGTTGGGGCAGGTCTCTGGCCTGTGTGAAAACAACAAGGAGTCCGGTGGCACCTTAAAGACTAACAGATTTATTTGGGCATAAGCTTTCGTGGGTAAAAACCCCACTTCTTCAGATGCATGTGGAAGTGGGTTTTTTACCCACGAAAGTTTATGCCCAAATAAATCTGTTAGTCTTTAAGGTGCCACCAGACTCCTCATTGTTTTTGTGGATACAGACTAACATGGCTACCCCTCCGATACTTGGCCTGTGCTGTACAGGAGGTCAGACTAGATCACAATGGTCCCTTTTGGCCTTGGAACCTATTAAAGTTAGTTTTCTGTATACAGGACCGGCTCCAGGGATTTTGCCGCCCCAAGCGGAGAAAAAACAAAACAAAACAAAAAACCACGATCGCAATCGGCGGCAGCTCCACCGTGCCGCTTTCTTCTTCGGTGGCACTTCGGCACCAGGTCCTTCCCTCTGAGAGGGACCAAGGGTCCCGCCGCCGAAGAGCCCGACGTGCCGCCCCTTCCCCTAGGCCGCCCCAAGCACCTGCTTGCTGAGCTGGTGCCTGGAGCCGGCCCTGTCTGTATAAAACAGCATAGCCAGAAAGTCAAGAACCACAATGCGTCACTTGAAAGTACCAGGGGAGAGGGAGCCAGCTAACGGTAGGAGTGGGTCTGCACTCCAAGGGAGGTAGACACTTGAGTGCTGGGACAAGTCCCTTAAGATGAGCCTTCCCAGAGCTGATCTCCGTGTCTGCTTCGTTCTGCAGTTGGGTGTGGCCCTGCCTGTGTGTGCGCAGAAGGAAGCTTAATAGCCTGGCTCAGCAAAACAGGTAAAAAAGGCCACCCAGGTTGGCATAACAGGCGGGCTCAGTGGTATCTCAGCACATCAGGTGGCATCCAAAGGGGGCCACCCGTCACAATCACAGGAAGACTTTAAAACAAGAAAGCTATCCTTGGCAAAATGTTCATTTTGACTGTAATTGAAATTGCAGACTTCCCCCAGCACCTCAGATCTCTTTTTATTTGCTGAAGAAGTGATTTGACATTTAAGCCATAGAGATCTTCCAGGTTGCTTGAGATTTTAATTTATTTGTTTCCATTTCTAACTTCTGTTGTCATCAAACCACCCCGGACAAGCAATTACCCTGCATGTTTCAGTTCAAGGACTCAACCCTTGGAACTGCTGAGCACCAAAGTCTCAGTCCAGCAAAATACATCGGCACTCCCCACTTATATTGTAGGAGCTGCATGAGTCGGAGCATTGCCAGCAGATCGAGGGATGTGATCATTCCTCTCTATTCAGCACTGGTGAGGCCACATCTGGAGTATTGGGTCCAGTTTTGGTCCCGCCACTACAGAAGGGATGTGGACAAATTGGAAAGAGTCCAGCAGAGAGCAACAAAAATGATTGGGGGGCTGGGGCACATGACTTACGCGGAGAGGCTGAGGGAATTGGGATCGGCTTAGTCTGCAGAAGAGAAGAGTGAGGGGGGATTTGATAGCAGCCTTCAACTACCTGAAAGGGGGTTCCAAAGAGGATGGAGCTCGGCTGTTCTCAGTGGTACCTGATGACAGAACAAGGAACAATGGTCTCAAGTTGCAGTGGGGGAGGTTTAGGTTGGATATTAGGAAACACTATTTCACTAGGAGGGTGGTGAAGCACTGGAATGGGTTACCTAGGGAGGTGGTGGAATCTCCTTCCTTAGAGGTTTTTAAGGTCAGGCTTGACAAAGCCCTGGCTGGGATGATTTAGTTGAGTTGGTCCTGCTTTGAGCAGGGGGTTGGACTAGATGTACTCCTGAGGTCCCTTCCAGCCCTGAGATTCGATGGTTCTGTACATCTGCTTAACATTAAAGGAGGTGCTTTGCTGCATCAGGATCCTGTTCCTCAGCGTCTTGCAGGATCAAGCCCACAACGAGCAGCAGTAAATAGTGAATTCTGCCGAATCCTCATCAACCATCATCATCCGGGTTCGGAATCATCCAGCTGAAGAGAATGCGAGATGTTCATCCCTCTCCTAGAGCTGTTTTTTTAGGCTGTCAAGTATCAGAGGGGTAGCCGTGTTAGTCTGAATCTGTAAAAAGCAACAGAGGGTCCTGTGGTAACAGAAGTACTTCTGTTAGTCTTAAAGGTGCCACAGGACCCTCTGTTGCTTTTTTTAGGCTGGTTCTTCCTGCAGACTCAGGAAGTCAGCACTGCCATCCAGTAGTATTTGGAAAGTTCTCTTTGCAACCAGCAGAGCTACAAACTTAGCTTAAATTATTTTGAAATGTGCATCTCACAGGCACTGGTAGCGCTGCCAGAACTGAGCTGGAAGGTCAGTCCAGTCTCTTCTAGCTTTCCTTGCAGCCATGTTATAGCAGCGAACACGGAGGTGAGCACATAATCCCATCAATACCCTCTGATCTTGCAGGTCAGATATGATCTTGCATCATACAGGCAGTGCTGAATATTCACACACCATTGGGAGCATTCAGAGCCTGAAAGCAGTTTCCATAACCTAGGTAATCCTTCAGCGTTGGAGGCTTTAGCTGAGGACAGAGTATGGGTCATTTTGTAGTTCAAGGCATTTTTCTGGCGCCAAGGCAGAGGTGCTGCTCTGAGCTTAGACCCGGTCCATGTTTCTGTGGCAGGAAAACATTTGGGGTAGCAGGTGTCACACTGGCACCGGGCAGAAGGGATACGCCAGTGGGAGTTTTCACAACTCATTTGGTTTGTAAATGGCACCAGCATTAGCATCCGTCAGCTCCTGGGGTACCACTTTGTTTCTCCATATGGTCACAGACAGCAAGTGAGGGTGCCCAGCAAGCACTTTGCACTGACACACGTTAGTTTCTGCAGGAACACCGGCCACCTGGCACCAGTGTGTGCACTACCATTGTCAATCTGCTGTGCTCTGTCAGCGATGCCAGTGGGTGCAATGCCCATTGCCTCATGCCCATTAAGATCAGACTGGCTGATAGTCAGATCTGTGTCACTGATGACTAAGGGATGAGTGGGGGGAATGGATAAAGGGGCCATACCCCATTTTACAGGATAACTGGGTGGCCTGTGAGCATAGTTTTCACGTTAAGAGTTCACAACTGACCCAGAGGTATAAGACAGCCAACAAGAAATACAGAGTTAGGAAGGCAAAAAAGCAAAATGAAATTACACACAAGTGAGGTGAGTCACAGGAAATAAGCAACGAGTCTATAAAGACAAGTAGAGCCATGACCTGTTTATTAATGCACCAAGAACAATAAGACACAGAATCAGCATAAAGATCAGCAGGTGACAGCGTAACTTTGTACTCACGATACAAAGTCTTACCTGTAACATGCTCAGGTTGTGTACATTAAACAGCCTTCATTTTAACAGCTTTGCTCCTGCTCACCTTGCAGCGGTTAACAAGGGAACATTGCAATTTAAACACAATCATAGAAGAGGAGAACGAAGAAGGACAGAATGAGAGCTGTGCAGCAGAAGAGGAGTGAGCTGGGAAGGCTCCACCACAGCATAGATTTCATAGAACTATTTTTGATCACCCTTCAATAATCATAGAAATGTGGGGCTAGAAGGGAGCTTGAGAACTCATCAATCCAGCCTCTGGCACCATGGCAGGACCAAGTAACCCTAGACCATCCCTGACAGGCATTTGTCCAATCTGTTCTTAAACACCTTCAATCATGGTGATTCCACAACCTTCCTTGGAAGCCTGTTCCAGAGCTTAACGACCCTTAGAGTTAGAAAAATTTTCCTAATATCTCACCCGAATCTCCCTTGTTGCAGATTACGCCCATTATTTCTTGTCCTACCTTCAGTGGACATGGAGAACAATTGGTCATTGTCCTCATTAGAACAGCCCTTGACATATTTGAAGACTTATCAGATCTCCAATCAGTCTTCTTTTCTGAAGAAGAAACACGTCCAGTGTTTTTAACCTTTCCTCATATGTCAGGGTTTCTAAACATTTTATCACTTGTGTTGCTCTGCTCTGGGCTCTCTCCAAAGTATGTTGCCAAAAATTGGACAAAAATTATAATAAAATTGGTGAAATCAGGGAACCTTGTGCAGGAAGCAGAGAATTTATCAGGGAGCAGTTTGAGAGGCCAAGACCAAAGGTAAGAGTATCTGACAAAACTACACCTATATATTGTAAACCGGCAGGTCCAGATTGGTTTGCCTGGGAATTGTAAAAGAAGTCACTGAAGAGAAGCTCTGAAAGATAATCTTCCATTTATCATGGGAATCAGAAGAGGTACCTGGTGGCTGGGAAAGATAAATATGGCTCCTCTCTTCAGAAAGGGTGGGAAGGCAGGACAGGAGGACTCTACCAGCCAACTCACCACACCTCTTTTGTAGGCAAAAATATTCAACCTATTCTCTCTCTCTCTCTCTCTTCCTGGACCCCTCTCATCTCTTCCCTTTCTTTTTGTTATTCTCTTGCTGAACCTCTGAGTGCTTGCCAAGGCCCCTACTAAACTGCAGTAATCAAAACATTCAGGTAAGGCAGCTTGCTTGTTGCATTCGTTTCTTCTCTCTCTATATATATGGCTTTGTTTTAATCCTGGGGTAGGCAACCTATGGCACACATGCCGAAGGCAGCACATGAGCTGATTTTCAGTGGCACTCACACTGCCCGGTCCTTGCCACTGGTCCGGGGGGCTCTGCATTTTAATTTAATTTTAAATGAAGCTTCTTAAACATTTTTAAAACCTTATTTACTTTACATACAACAATAGTTTAGTTATATATTATAGACTTATAGAAAGAGACCTTCTAAAAACATTAAAATGTATGACTGGCACGCGAAACTTTAAATTAGAGTGAATAAATGAAGACTCAGCACACGACTTCTGAAAGGTTGCCGACCCCTGTTTTAATCATCAGGAGGGAATCTGTTTGCATTTGACCTTTGTTACTGCACCTGGAATCATTCCCTAAACTAAAGCTGTAGGGGTTTTTTGGCAGGCGGAGGGGGGAGAAGTCAACTGTAAAATCGGGGAGTCAGTACAGTAAGTCCAGACCCAAGTAACCAGTTTGGGTGTTTGTGGTGTCTGCAGTAACAGGGGAGGAATCTTCCACCCCCAGTTGCTTTGTGGCCAGTTCTGCAGCCTTGGTGTTGCTGCAACACACCCAGCTCCGGACCCCGTTCTGCCCAGAGGAATGGCCAGCAGCCTGTGTAGCCTCCAGCCCTGACCGCCTCCCCTTTTGATTAGCACAATTTTGCTCCCCCTTTACCAAAAGGCCACCCTCATTAAATAACTGACTGCTCAGTCCCCTCACTTCAGTTTTTGCTGCAGCCACAAAATAAACTGGTTAAATTCCAACTAGATACAAATATTTCAGTGTGGGCTAGGAATTGGCTGATGAGTCAGGATCAAAGAGTAACTATTAAAGATAAAACCTCCAAAGGGGTAACAGCTTTGAATAGGTCACTGAAGGAGTCAGCACTGGGACCTGTATTTAAAATTTCATTAAGCAGAGAAAGATGGAATATCACCCGTGATTGATTTTAACCAGATGGACAGCAAACACACAGCAGAAGGCATCCAAAGTGACCCGGAGACATTAAGGCAGTGGACTGCGTGAAATGGGATGAGATTCCATGCCAATAAATATAAATCCATAAACCTAGGGAGAAGAAATAAAGAACAGCAAGTCCGAGAGACTAACAGGTGATAAAGCTACTATTGTACGATCCTGAAATATAATGCAGTTGTGAACAAAGCCAAGATCTTTTGTGGTGTGTCTGTATGGGGGTGAGGAAGAGAGAAAATGCACGTCCAGACATGGCCTGGTATGACCTCACCTGGAATGCGGGGGGCCCTTCTGGTTTATTCGGTTCTATCCAGGTTCTCCTCACCGTAGTGTCTGAGCGCCCTCCAACCATGCATTGGCAACATGACTAACATCCACCAGACGTCGTTTGTTCTCTCTCCCGCCGGGGGGAGAATTGTGAGTGCAGCAGGGTGTTCTGTTTTAGTGGGGCTTTGGTGGCTGGCTGAGTGTGCATGCTGCTCTGTGTTTATGCTAGAAAGATCCCCAAAGTTTTGGAAAGATATAGACAAAACTCCAAAAATGACACAGGACTGAAGCATACAGCACAGAGACTGTAGGAGCTGAAGTGTTATAATTTAGCAAATGGAAGAATCAGTGGAACACAATCTCGGTCTATAAATACCTTCCAGGTAACAACATAATGGAAGGAAGGGAATTAATTCACAGTCTCAGAAGATGGTAGGACACAGAGCCAGAGCCTGGAGTTAAAACGGGAAAGGGGAGGCTAGATATTAGGTTCTTTCCAGTAAGGGCAATTGGGTAGTAAGATAGGGTTGCCAGGTGTCCGGTTTTCGACCAAACGCCCGGTCGAAAAGGGACCCTGGCGGTTCCAGTCGGCAGTGCCGACCGGACGGTTAAAAGTCCAGTGGTGGCGCAGGGGGGGTCCGGGCTAAGGCAGCTCCCTGCCTGCCCTAGCTCCACGCAGCTCCCAGACGTGGCCACCAGGTCCTTGCAGCCCCTAGATGCATGGGCAGCCAGCGAGGCTCTGCACGCTGCCCCCGTCCCAAGGGCCTGCACAACACTTTCAAAAGACGAGCCCAGGAGCTTAAATTCATAACTTTGCAAGACACTAAAAATCATGTTCTCAGTAAAGACACTGGATTTATGGCTCGTTACAGTCTGTAACTCATGAACTCCCCCTCCCTTTTTGTTCTAGGACTAGAGAGGCATTAACTGGTCACTTCCCCTTGAATGGGCACTTACAATGCGTGTTAACTACTTACAAGGCAGAACAACTTGTTTAGCATATTTAGCTCCAACACTCTGAGGCTTGGCCTACACTACAGCCTTACCTCCGTGTAACTACAGCGCTCGGAGGTGTGAAAGGGGAAAACCCCCTGAACGACGCAGTTAAACACCCTAACCCCTAGCACAGACAGCGCTACGTTGACTGAAGGCCTTCTCCCACCAACACCGCCTCTCGGGGAGGGGCAGTACCTATGCAGACAGGAGAAGCTCTCCCCTCGGTGTAGGGAGCATCTTCAGTAGATGCTACAGCGGTATTGTATGTGTAGACAAGCCCTGCACACCTTTCCCAGGCCTGCAGAAATGCTCAGTGTACACTTGTCTTGCTCACCCGCAGAAGCTGGTCCGATAAGGGGGGAGGGATAGCTCAGTGGTTTGATCATTGGCCTGCTAAACCTAGGGTTGTGAGTTCAATCCTTCAATGGGCCATTTAGGGATCTGGAGCAAAATCAGTGATACCAAACTGGGAGGGATTGCAAGTACTTTGGAGGACAGGGTCATAATTCAAAATGATCTGGACAAATTGGAGAAATGGTCTGAGTTAAACAGGATGAAGTTTAACAAAGACAAATGAAAAGTGCTCCACTTAGGAAGGAAAAATCAATTTCACAAATACAGAATGGGAAAAGACTGTCTAGGAAGGAGTACGGCAGAAAGGGATCTAGGGGTTATAGTGGACCACAAGCTAAATATGAGTCAACAGTGTGATGCTGTTGCAAAAAAAGCAAACATGATTCTGGGATGCATTAACAGGTGTGTTGTGAGCAAGACACGAGAAGTCATTCTTCTGCTCTACTCTGCTCTGGTTAGGCCTCAGCTGGAGTATTGTGTCCAGTTCTGGGCGCCGCATTTTAAAAAAGATGTGGAGAAATTGGAAAGGGTCCAAAGAAGAGCAACAAGAATGATTAAAGGTCTTGAGAACATGACCTATGAAGGAAGGCTGAAAGAACTGGGTTTGTTTAGTTTGGAAAAGAGAAGACTGAGAGGGGACATGATAGCAGTTTTCAGGTATATAAAAGGGTGTCATAAGGAGGAGGGAGAAAACTTGTTCACCTTAGCCTCTAAGGATAGAACCAGAAACAATGGGTTTAAACTGCAGCAAGGGAGGTCTAGGTTGGACATTAGGAAAAAGTTCCTAACTGTCAGGGTGGTTAAACACTGGAACAAATTGCCTAGGGAGGTTGTGGAATCTCCGTCTCTGGAGATATTTAAGAGTAGGTTAGATAAATGTCTAATAGGGATGGTCTAGGCAGTATTTGGTCCTGCCATGCGGGCAGGGGACTGGACTCGATGACCTCTCGAGGTCCCTTCCAGTCCTATAATCTATGAATCTATGATAAGATATTATCTCTCCCACCTTGTATCTCGAATGTGCCAGCTGCATTTGGGGCTTCCATTCTGTGGCCACCCTGCTCTAGGAGCAGAACTAGCTCTACCAAACTGCCACCAAGGGGCAAACACTTACACCCACTGCCAAGTTCAGCCGCATTAGAGCAGTGCCCTGGGTGCTGTAGGTTCCACTAGCAACCCTCGAGCCAGGAGTCCCCTGAAAGCGCACACTACCGGATGGCCTGCCAGTGAGCACAGTTCCAGTATCCAGTGCTGCCACACAGTGGTGAAGTGGCATTTCAGAAGGCAGGATCTGCAAAGCCTCCTATTAAAACATCTTTGATGGGAGCCTGAGGCAGCAGAAGGAGGTTGGAGGCTGTTCAGACCCCAAAGGATCCTTTGACCAAGCTGTGGTAGAAACTATAAGCAGGAGTGCATATTAAACAGAGATGAAGGAAATCTGCTAGGTGATCAGCTGATCCCCAGCCAGCTCGAATTGTTCCCTCCAGCGTATTCCCCAGGACAATGTCTCCAGCAAGGTTCCACCATCTCCTTTGGGGGAAATAGTCTGCCAGTCTTCTTCTTTCATAGGAGGCTGGGGGGCGGGAATGGAGCGAGAGATCTGTGACATGAAGGAGCTACCAATACATTTCTGCCAGTTTTCACAATATCTGGTGTTTTTCTCAAAGCCCCAGCTTCTGGAGACGTTATTTATGATTGAAATAAAATTGGATTGTAATCCCCCCTTCTGATGGCTCATAATGTTCACATACAAATTCCTTTGGGGCTAAAATCTTAGCCCAGATGGGACTGATTCTTTTTGAACCTGTCAGCAAATCCATTCTGAATTCTACCTTTATGTACAAAAATACAATAATAGTATTAAATGGAGATATCCCAATTCTAGAACTAGAAGGGACCTTGAAAGGTCATCAAGTCCAGCCCCCTGCCTTCACTAGCAGGACCAAGTTCTGATTTTGCCCAAGATCCCCAAGTGGCCCCCTCAAGGATTAGCAGGCCAATGCTCAAACCACTGAGCTATCCCTCCCCCAACAAGCATGTGTCCTGTAACTTCTAATCAGAATTATCATATATGGTAAAACAACAACATCTGAACAAATTTTGTTCAAAGTTAGCTTGCTCCATAGATCTGAGATCTAAAAACAAGCCCATGTTTGAAGGAAATGTGGTTGTTTTGAAGTTGAGGGTCTATTTTTTTTAAATGCATATGCCATAGAGATTGAGTTTTCAAGTAAATCAAGAACTCAAAAGTCAGAGTTAATCAACCATAATGTAGCATTAATGGTAGGTTTGGTTTTCTTTGGCATGGAATTAGTGAGTTCAATAATTTATTGATATTCAGACCTCTGAAGAGAGACGATTAAATCCTGGATCTACCGAAGTCAATAGGAATTTTGCCATTGACTTCAATGGAGCCAGGGTTCCACCCATAGCAATTGGAGCCATTTTAGACAGTAGAATGGCAGCTCAGTGTCCGCAGAGCCCAACACGAAGGCAATGATTATATAACCAGGCTGGCAGGCCGTGCCAACCAGCACGGGCAACCACAACCCCTTTTTCATTGTTTAGTTTAAAAATATATATATATATTTTTGCAATTTGAATTAACCTATTTTAGTTATAAATATCTAAGTTAGTAATGATGAAGCTGTGTTAAAGAAAATGTCACGTTGAAGAGTATTCCTTTAAATCCAGAATGGGAGTTTGTTAAATCAGTTTAGAGTTTAAGTTAAAGTGAGACTGAAAGAATGGGTAGCTAAGGCTGCCACTGCCATCCTTAAATCTTGCTGGTATGATCCTTCTCTTTCTAAACCAGAATCCTGTGCGTTAAGGATGAAGTCATCCGTAAATTTTAATGTACTTTACTTCTGCCAGTATATCAGGCAACTGACATTATTTAAAGAGATTTTCAAGGTTGCAAAGCCCCACATTTGCCACACTTTTCCTCCCATGGCTGTTTGCAAAGTTCTTGGAATTCTTTATATTTGCTTTTCTTTTTAGCAGATGCTTCGGTGCTTTTAGTTCTATAACAAACAAACACAACGATATCTCCTCTAGCTCCAGCAGTCATGAGTGACCCTGAAATAACAACTGAGACTACATAGCAGAGTCCTAATGAGCAGTCCTTTAACAAGTCTGGAATGCACACCCAAAGACCCAGGAACAAAGTGTCAGTAACAAACTAGCGTGTGCAGCCTGGAACTCACTACAAGAGCGAACTCAGGGGCATATTTTCAATGCTCAGGAGAAACCCTACAACCTAATGTACACAAACACCCTCATGCATGCTGGGGTTCAAATCCAACAACACAACACAACATGCACCTGCTCACTGAAGGGAAAGATGCTTGTTCGGGGAAGAGGGGTAGTATCAGGCTTTCCGGAGGGTGTTATTTCTAGAGTGCTGAGATTGTTCCAACAGACACATAAAAGGCAAAGTCCTTGCACTGAAGAGCTCAGAGTCCAACTCAGACAAAGTTTACTCCAAGTTATAGTGAGACGAAAAATGTTTAAAAAGCCTTTAAATGACACCCTTTGAAAACCTTATACGTTTTGTGGATTTTTTTTTAAGAGGTCATAAAATGTGCGCTTTACATCTCTTGGGTAAGAGCAAAAGCAGGCCGATTTCTCAAACATGTTTTTGTATGAGCCAAGGTGACTGTTACTGGCTCCCTCTGTCAGGTAAACACGTAATTAGGATGTTTCCAAATGCATTTATTATGCACATGACTGAAGCCAATCCAGGCTGCAGTATAAATATTCTGCTTTTAAACAGTTGCAGAGGCAATGCAGGGATGGGGGGCAGCAGGGTCCCCAGATTTCTGCCAGGGTTCCCATCAAAACCTACAAATTGTGTCGCACCCCCCCCACACACACACACTATTAACAGTTGTGTCACCTCTGCCTGGCAGAAATCCGGGAGGGCTCAGCGTGGCCGGTCTCCAAGGCTGGCTCAGAGCAAGTCTCCCTAGAGCAGCAATCAGTTTGCCCTGCTCCCGACGTCTCTGCGAGGGTCTCAAAGAGCTTTACAAGCTTCAGGGCAACGCTGGGAGTGAGGGGGGGGTACCCCAGCATAGAGTGAGGGAGGCTTCACATTTAACCTCCTGCAGCTATGTAGCTATGCAGGTGCATGTGTGTGCAGGGGCTGCACCTGCAGCCCTGAGAACTTGGCCCAGCTGCCTTGTCCAAGTTCACAGTGTCCGTCACGGCAGTACCGGGCTTACGATGGTACCAGAATCCGAAGGGGCACCGCTCCTGTGTGCCACGCCCTCCCCATCGCTCACTCCTCTCTGACCCTCCTGTTGTGCGAGCCGCAGGCAGGGCCTTGGGGCGGAGCACAGGCGGAGTAGCGGGGTGGGACCACATCCAGGGCCCACACAAGGTTAATTCATCTCTCCATCAGAGAGCCAGAAATAGAGCCTCGGGGGCTGGGATCATGCAGCCAAAGACCGGGTGGGACCGGGAGTCTGTGGCCAAAGGTGGGGCTGGCCGGGGGGCCAGGAGCTGGCTCTGAGCCGGGAAGCTGCTTAGCATTGCACTGAGGAAGGCGCAGCAAGTGACTGGGAGGCCATGCTGCAGCCCACGAGGCCGTATGGTGAGCCCCTTCCCCCCATACATCACCTCTGCTGCCAGGGTTCACACCACAACCTTTAAACTGTGCCCACCCCCCATATCTACAGTGACATGTTGCCGGTGGAAAGTTACGTAATTACAAACCTACCCATGAGGCCCTCTTGCCTGCTCGGCGTCTGAACGATTACTTTGCGCAGTACGCGTGCGGCTCGCCCACAGGCGCTGTAGCAGAGTCTTGCTGCACACAACAGAGCTGATTTTTAAACAGCAATAGATTGGCTCTCTTTCAAAATACCATCTCTGCTTCAACTACTTTTTGCCTAATTGCTTCTCAGATTTATTGTTTAATTAAAACTGTTCCTGGGTTATACAAGCAACAAATCCCAGTAACAGTTTGTTTTTTCAGACATTATTTTCAGAAAGGTTTTGTATCTTCTTCACCTTTTGCAAGAATTACTCTCTCCAGTCTGA
This sequence comes from Trachemys scripta elegans, assembly GCF_013100865.1. Lineage (NCBI taxonomy): Eukaryota > Metazoa > Chordata > Testudines > Emydidae > Trachemys > Trachemys scripta. The sequence continues at coordinate 108,410,002 of NC_048305.1, read as the reverse complement.
GAGGCTGTTTGCCAAGTTTCACCTGGTGGCAAACACTGGAAGTTGAAGTCTATAATGGGAACACTGACAAAGCTTTATCTACAGCATCACAAGTGGCGACGCTAAACACCATTTGAAAGACCAATGCAGTCGGCATTTTAAAGCAGTGCAATACAACATATTCTTCATTATAGGGCATCCTTCAGACTGAGTGTCTCAAAATGCTTCAGAGAGAATTCATCACGAGCGAGAGAGAGAACAAGGCAAATAAAGCTTGTGGTAACACTTGGAGAGAGGAAGCGGCTTGGATACAGTGCACGTCGGGTAGGTGGGGGAAGGGAGACTTTCCTTACCCAAGGAGAGTCATGGGGGAGGGGCAGAGAGGAGCATCATGAACAGATCAGAGAGTCAGGTTGGAGCTATCCACAGAGTCTGTAACACCAGATAAACTCGGCACTGGAGTCAGTAACTGGGTTTCTCAGGTTCCCTTGTAGGCCAGCCTTGGGAGGCTACGTTCTGGATTTTGCAGCTCAAACATCTTTCTGAAATGGGTCAGATCTGAACATGGCACCTAAACACCCTGAACTTGGGGAAATTTGGGTGCGGACTCAATTCCGGGAGTGTTTGACACCTGGTTTTGCCAGTTGTAAAATCTGGAGTTCAGATCTGAGTTTTCAGTGGGGACAAACTCTGAAAATCTGGAAAACGATGCAGAGAGCAGAAAGCTTAGATAACCCAGCTCCTGCAGTGATTCTAGGCAGCATGCATACGAAAGAGCTCTTTGGTCTAGCACACAAAGGTATAGGAGATCCAGTGGTTAGAAGATGAAGCTGGACAAATTCGTACTGGAACCAAGGCGCACAGTTTTAACAGTGGGATGATTAACCATTGGAACAGGTTCCAGGGAGATGTGGTAGATTCTCTATCACTGGCTGCCTTTCTAACAGTTACATTCTAGTTCAACCACAAGTTATTGAGTGGATGCAAGAATCACCAGGCCTGAGAATTTCTGTGTTATACAGAAGGTCAGAATAGCTGATCACAATGGTCCCTTCTGGCCTTAATCACTTCCAATCTATGCTGTTAATTCTCACTATTGTAAAAGTGAAGTTGGATCCCACTAGGAAGGTTTACAGGACACCCAAGATGCTTCTTATTTAAAATATGATTCTGAACTGGAGGCCTTTGCAAGCAGGGCACAGTCACACTACGCACTGGGAGCCTTTCCTCCAATTTGGAGAGAGGAAGGGAGAGGGGGAAAGGTTCCATTCTCTGGAGGCCAGGTTCCCCATATCTCTCTGGAGTAACCAACAAGGGGAAAAATGGACTAGTTAAATATATATATCTATACCCTCAGGTTCCCTAGTACAGGGTGGCTGCTTCATGCTGAACTGGCCATGCAACACGGCTGAAAAACCCAGCTGAGCTTAGCTGGCTCTGTGGCTGGTTTGCATCACCGGAGTGGCACCACTCAATCTGGCCCATAATATTAGTGTCTTGAGTCTGCAGGGCTTCAATATGCACCTTGCTATAGAGAAGCCTTTTAGATTCCACACTTTGGGCTGGGTGGTGCCCTCCCCTTTGTGTGCAGAGGATGCTTTCCATCCATGGACCTTTCTTGTTCGAGGCATGGGGGAGGGAGCCAGCAGTCTCAGCTGCACTGCCCTGCCTTGTGCCTGGCTCTCTGGAAAGCAGTCATGGGGAAGGGGAATGTGTGGGAGAGAAGGATATCATTCCCCTCAAGTGCTCGTAGTAAAATCATGGAAGAGCCGAGGCAGCCTGGAGCTTGCTTTGTGACTCACTCTTTGCAGTTTCAGGCTTTTATCAGTTTAGATTGCTCTAAATTGACTCCTAAGACAGTGCCAGGGCGTTGTGATGATCTATAGAAACGCCTTGCACTCAGCAAAGCTTATTTGTATTATTTTTAAAAGATTACTTAGTATTTCATTAGAGTTAAATTTTCAGGGAAGGTTTGGTTCCTTGCCTACCGAGATAAAGTGAATAGCTGAGAGTTCTTTCCAAATCCCCTTCCCCCACCCTTTTCGCATGTATATTTTTCTTCCCTCTCTTTATGGAACATTATTGCTCCCTCTCTTTTCAGCTGAAGACTGATGGGCGGGGACCATTTAGACTTTTTAAACCGATGTTAGAGCTGATAATTGCATTATTTTCTTTCAGCATCTTTTAGATAGTAGAATTCTTAATGTAATTAAAATCACAAAGCTTACAGAGAAAAACTCCAAGAAGCTGTCTTCTTGTAAATAGCCATTGTAATAAAAATGTGGGAAGAAAAGTAAAGAGAAAAGGTAGTACTGTACAGAATCTCTTTCTGCTTTTGTGAGGCCTTTCCCAGCTGCCTTGAAGGACATGAATAAAGATTTCAAAATATAGGACTATAAGAATTGCCAGACTAGATCAGCCCCCATGTCCATCTAAGCCAATATCTTGTCTCTGACAGTAGCAACATCAGATGCTGCAAAGGTGTAAGAACCCTGCAACAGGCAGATGTGGGATAATCTTTCCCCCACGTTAATTCCCATCCTGGTCTCTCACAGTTAGGGATTTGCTTAAGCCCTAAAGCATGTGGTTTAATATCCCTTCCAATTTTTTTCTTGACATTAATTCTGACAACTCTGAATATTCTTGATAGCCATATGAATATAGTACATGGATAAGGTAAAGATGGACTTGCAGCCCAGTCTCTCGGTGGCCGGGGCCCAGCATATCTAAAAGAACATAAAACTCTTGGATGAAGGCTGTGGTCAGCAACTCCGCTCCTCAAGCACAGTGGAACTTTTTGCCACAAAGAAAGCTCAGCAGGGTGGATGACAGGTTTCTCATAGCTGCTCTTAGACTGTGCAGCAAACTTCCACAGGCACTAAGGACCATCACAAAATCTCTCCACCTTCTGCTCCCAGGGCCATGTGCACTTCTCCAACCTGGCTTCTCCACCATAAACACAGAACGGTGTGTACATTTAAAAACAAAAATATCCCAAAACAGGACATTCCACTGCACGCAGGACTCTCCCCCTTGGGAAAGAGGATGAGAGAGAATGACCTGCACCCAGCAGACGCTAGGCAAGCACTTAGGTGCTGAGATACTATAGTGAGGAGAGCAGGATAGAAACCCATGCAGAATAGATGTGGCAATGCTGCATACGTAGCAAGTGGTGACTTGTAGATAGGAAAATGTGGGAGGGAAAAGAAAGTACAAGATCAAGGATGGCTTAAAAATTTCTAGTCTTGGGAGTTTGAGTCAGGAGGAGTCAGAGATAGATCTGATACTGAAAGAACAGCTAGTTCCCAGAGGGATGACTTCAGTCCTTGAAGTATTCAGTGCGGGGAAGCTGGATAGGTCAGGGAGATGAACAGTTAGGGGTTATCTGAACAGAAAGACATACAAGGCTGAGTAAGATTTCCAGTTTGAGGAGGGCAAAGAATGGAGCCTTGCAGCTCTCCACGCAGAAGGGGCTGGGGAGATAGGGAACTAAGAAGTGTTCAGCTAGTCAGATTATTTCATTGGTTTAAAATGCCGAACCCTTCAGTTTTTGGGAGAGAGGTGTCCCCAAGCTGCTGAGATGAACAAAAATAAACACCACTCACTCTGCCATATTTGCAGAGCGCCCATTGCTGTGGTACATGGGAGCCATCTCTCCCCCGCTTTAAGTGATACCTTTAAATGCTCTTTATTCCAAAGTTCGATCAATGGCTGCCTCACATTTATTACTTGACCCTCCCTGATTTATTGGTCTTGTATGTTTAAATCTGTAGCTTAAATTTGTAAGCTTTAAGGCTTGGAAATGTATGTTAAGTGGTTTCCATGCTGCTGTAAAACCACCCTGAGCATCCTGACAGGGGATATTTATAAACGACATTAATTATTATCTCCACCTTAGCTGCTGTTCTTATATTCACAGGACTGTACCATTCTGCTGGAATTGAGATGGGTGGTTGTTAAATTCAAACAAAACTGATATTCTGAATATCTGAGTCCCTTGATAGTTTTTCCATGTTAAACTTGTAACCCTCCCTCACAGTCCTGGCACTCGTACAGAACCATTTGTGGCCTCGTAGCTGATGACTCAACTGCTCACAAGGCAGTACCTGTCAGTCCTTCTAGCACAGGTGACTTCAGAAACAAGAAAACTATTCTACATAAACACTGATCTGAGTAAATCTCCCAGTATCTCCCCAGATAGTACCCAAATGTCTTTCCTTGGCAAAACCATGTACTCCTCTTGTATCAAATACAATAAATCATGACAACCAGGGACTCATTTGAAGGCAGGAGCCCACAGGAAGAGGTACATGTGCTGAAAGGACTCTAACCAATCATCAGCCTCTAAAATATCAAGCTATGAAATATGTATCTGCTAGTGCCAGAGCATTTTTTTAAATGATCTGTCAAGGCGGCTTGCTCAGGCTTACCCATAAAGGCTGCATTAAATGCAAAAAAACTCAACAGGGGATAGCCTCACCCTGCTCCCGTGCTCAGAAGTCTCCCCAGCTGAAATTCAGCCCTGTGTAGAGGGGCAGCGAAAGCCCCATGTCCTACTCCGACTCATAGGCATTAAATAACACAGAGCCGTTGTGCTGGCCCTCTGCCCAGGGGAGACAATCGCTCCCTGAGAATAATGGGAGTTCTACACACAGACCAGAGGGAGGACATCACCCTGTGCTGGTGTAACATTACGACAGAGATGTTAATTGTACTAAGGTCAGGATAGGCGGCATTTTGGTTTTCCACAGCAGCTGGGAGGGTACCTAGCCATGCTGTGCATCTGTATTAATTCTGGTCTTTGCAGAAAGCTGTCCACAGCCACATAAGTAGTTACAGTGGGGCATAATCCTTCTCCCAAGCCTGGGGCAGGGCATGCACAGCATCCATGATCTCAAGACTGCTGTAGCATGCATGGCTAGCTCTGCCTCCTAGACATGAGTTTTGGCCTGGGGATCCAGACTTTCATGTATCCACTGGACAGGCCCTCCACTCTCCTCTGTGGACCCACTGCAGAGGATTGCTGTATCCAGATTCCCCTGCCTGGCTTCTCCATACACTGCCTCTCTTTGTAGAACAGAAACATGTAGATTATACTGGGGGTGAGGGTGGGGCTCCTGTGACCATTCCAGGCCCAGGAAGAATTGACACAGCCCTTGCTGCATGCAGGAAGAGAGAATACTCACATACAGGAGGTCTGGGATTAATAGATTCTAGGACTGGAAGGGACCTCGAGCGGTCATCGAGTCCAGTCCCCTGCCCTCATGGCAGGACCAAATACTGTCTAGACCACCCCTGATAGACATTTATCTAACCTACTCTTAAATATCTCCAGAGATGGAGATTCCACAACCTCCCTAGGCAGTTTATTCCAGTGTTTAACCACCCTGACAGTTAGGAACTTTTTCCTAATGTCCAACCTAGACCTCCCTTGCTGCAGTTTAAACCCATTGCTTCTTGTTCTATCCTTAGAGGCTAAGGTGAACAAGTTTTCTCCCTCCTCATGATTAGCTGCCACAAGAACAATACATTAATTTCTTCACTTTCTCAGGATTAGAAATCTAACTACAGCGTGGGTCTGCTCTGAAAAGGGACTCTGTCAAAATGGATCTCCTTGCTTATTGTGTCCCCACAACCTCAGGATCAAATTTACTCAGTTTACAAATAAATAAATTAATTAAAGAAATAAATGTGTGTTTTTTTAAGTAGCAGCCTTCCAAACTCATCTTGGGACCTGAAACTCTGTCTTGGATCTTTCCTGTTTGCTGGTTGTCCTCAACAGGAAAGCTGCCGCAGGGCCACCCCACGCCTCAGTGACGCTTGTACAATCTTCTAATTATTATCTTCTTCAGTAGGTTGCACATGTGCAGTGAGGAAGAACTTGGCCCTGCAGTCAGAACTCAGGGGCATGAGAAAGGACAGAATTCATTTTGTAATGCTAAAAAGAATACGAAGTCTAAAAATCATTTTTCTGCTACTAAAGTTGGCAGCTATCACTCTGATAGAGGCAGGGAGCAGAGCTGTTTGAATGAACAGCTGCTATTTTTACAGAATCATTTTTTGAGATCAGAATTGCATTTTAAGATATTTTTCTTGCACTGGTATGCAGTATTTTGTATTACTGCATCTGCTACATGGGTCACAATTTGAAACTTTGAGGAGTATTTTTATTGCAGGAAGAAGGTGTTGAGAGTTCCCTCAATATAAAAGTACCAAATCCTGTAACGAGGTCTATAGATTTGCTGTAAGACTAAGGTATGTCACTCCCTTTCCCTTCTAAATGCTTATCAGGAAAAGCACTTAATCAAAAATCCACACGTGTACATAGTAGATAGAATGTATGATAGCAGCATTCCTCATCCAGTACGTACAAGCCAAGTTTGAAGTTTTAAAACAACGTTGTCTCTAAGATGTTTGAGCATAAAAGTCTCCACCATATTAACTTTCCATACCTGCTTTTTAAATGTTCTTAAACATGTTCTGGTAACAAAGAAACAGACAGAACAACAAGCCAAATTGGGCTAAATTATAGTTGACAGAAAAGATTCACTTTCTTAGCTCGAGACCAAGCAGGGGATCTTTCAGCCCTAAAGGTACATTTTATGGCAAAGTTAAAGTTAACCGGATACAGGAATTTGGGCAGAATATCAGGGAAAGCTTCTTGACAGTGAGATATATTGACCTGTGGAAAAGACACCTTCCTTCCCCAAGGGAAGTATCAAAATCCCCATCGCTGGCCCAGGCCAATGATTCTCCCGCAACAAAGCTTTGAGTTTGATTTAAGATCTCAGTCTCTTCTTCTCCAGATTGCAGTGGTCTGTCAGTTTGACTGCTATGGAGGTGAGTGGGGGCTGAGGGTGCTAAGCACCTCTCAGAAAGTGTTCAGCATGGAACCCTGGTGCCCACCAAACTGGAGAGGACCAATGTTGAAGGGCTCCAGGAGTAGTCCTGGCTAGTTCTCATTTGCTGGGCATAGAGGCCATGATAACAAAATCAGCAAGAACTTGGAGATCCTCAGAGACCTAAGAAGGGTGGGGAGGAACGGTGGAAAGACTCTGAACCCTAACAGGCAAGATAATAAGATTGGAAAAAGCAAGCTTGCGAGTTTTTATAAGGAGACTATTACATTTCCCAGTCTGCAACTTTGGACCTGTGTGAATAAAGGAAGGTTCTCAATTAAATATTATTTATAGTGGAATGGTGCCTTGAAGGTCCAGCTGAGATCAGGGCCGGGGGCCCCATGGTGCTAAGCACTGCACAGACACACAGTAAGACACAGTCCCTAAGACAAACACCACCAGAATCAGAGACCTCCTGGACTATGACTGGCGGGACTGGGTGGATCCCTGAGGTTCAATGTTTGAAGACTTAACAGTGGTTCAAGACTGCACTCAGAAACCTGGGAAACTGTTTACACTACCCTGGACACCCTAGATGGGCAATACTTTCCCACTTGCAAGCAGCAAGTCCAATAATTTAAAACAAAGAGGGAAGGAGTCAAGAGAAAACACTTAGGCTAGGTCTACACTACCCGCCTGAATCGGCGGGTAGAAATCGACCTCTCAGGGATCGATTTATCACGTCCCGTCGGGATGCGACAATCGATCCCCGAATCGACGCTCTTACTCCACCAGCGGAGGTGGGAGTAAGCGCCGCCGACAGAAAGCCGCAGAAGTCGATTTTGCCGCCGTCCTCACAGCGGGGTAAGTCGGCTGCGATACGTCGAATTCAGCTACGCTATTCACGTAGCTGAATTTAATTTGCGTATCTTAAATCGACTCCCCCCTGTAGTGTAGATGTACCCTTAGGAAAACCAGCATTAAGTAACCCTCATCCACCCAGGATGTTTTAATAATAGTCCCAATCTCTGTCCTCCCCTGGGAGTGAGTGGCAGCTGTGTTCGAGCCACTTTCCTCCTCCCTAGCTGGACTCCCCACTCACAGTTTGCTGTCCTGAGTTGGTGGAGTCCAAAGATTCTGCAAGGACAGCGCTGCCTGGTCTACTCCAGGGGCTCTACCACCTGCCCCAGCCCAGGTGATTTCAGCTTTAATTGCTGGACAAGGAGACCACACCGGACTCCCTTAAGTAGGTTGCTGCTGCTGCTTCTCTCTTCAGCTTTAACCCAAACTTCCTCCGCTGTGTGCTGTCCATTGCCTCAAAACCACCTCTGCTCTTCCAAGAGAAACCATGGGTATCTAGGCCCCTTAACAGAGTCCTGACGAGGCAGAGGCACTCAGTAGGAAACAACACTCTCTTTTTCCTTCACTGTAGCCCAATCCAGGAGACTGTATCTAGCTGTGCCTGACTGAGTGACTACAGGTGCATTTGTGTAACTCTCTTCTGCCTTCAGCTTCCAACATGGTCGGTAGCATTTTGTTGCCCTCAAAACTTAATTGCACTTTAACCAAACTGCCCCAGATGGTTACGTAAGAGAAAGCAAACAAAGCTTGGACCATTCAGTCGGTCAGTCCCCCCGGCTCTCCCACAGATCCTGGCAGAGCTCCCTCCTCTACGAAGCCCCTCCATCTGCAGCTTTTGTACAGCTCTGGGCTGCACTTCTCCTCATTCACCAATAGGTGTCAATAGTGAGCTCCCTTCTTTCTGTGGCTTCAAGTCATAGGGCTTACAGATTGAATGCAACTACACGGGGGTGGGCAAACTTCTTGGCCCAAGGGCCACATCTGGGAATAGAAATTGTATGGTGAGCCATGAATGCTCACAAAATTGGGGTTGGGGTGCGGGAGGAGGTGAGGGCTCTGGTTGGCGGTGTGAGCTCCAGGGTGGGGCCAGAGATGAGGAGTTCAGGGTGCGTAAGGGGGCGCTGGGGTTGTGGGGTGGGGTGCAGGGGGGGATGAGGGCTCCAGCTGGGGGTGCAGGCTCTGGGATGGGACTGAGGGGTTCAGAGGGCAAGAGAGGGATAGGACTTGGCCAGGGGGTTGGGGTGTGGGAAGGGGTGCAGGCTCCGGCTGGGGGTGCGGGCACTGGTGATGTGTGGTTTGGGGTGCAGGAGGGTGCTCCGAGCTGGGATCGAGGGGTTTAGAGGGCAGGAGGTGGATCAGGGCTGGAGCAGGGGGTTGGGGCCCAGAGGGAGGCTCAGGGGTGCAGGCTCCAAGTGGCGCTTACCTCAAGTGGCTCCCAGAAGCAGTGGCATGTCCCTTCTCCGGCTCCTACGCGGAGGCATGGCCCACTGGCTGCGGTTCCTGGCCAATGGAAGCTGCGGGGGTGGCACTTGGGGTGGGGCAGCATGCAGAGCGGAGCCCCCTGGCTGTCCCTAGGCGTAGGAGCCAGAGGGAGGACATGCCGCTGCTTCCGGGAGCCGGGTGGAGCGGCCCCCAACCCTGCTCCCCGGTTGGAGCACTGGAGTGGGGCAAGCCCCAGACCCCTCTCCCCAGTGAGAGCTTGAGGGCTGGATTAAATGGCTGGTGGGCCGTAGTTTGCTCACCCCTGACCAAGCGTCACCCAATTAAATTGATAGGCAATGGGCAGAGACGACGTGTGTGTGAGGCATGCAGGGTCACACCCCCACCCCCAATTTACTGGGTCGTCTCTTGCCAGGACGACCAGCAATGAGGAGGCAGCGTCTCCTCCAGGTGGTGGCACTCACCTACTGGAGTTCCAGCTCTTCATGTTGCCTGCTTTGCAGACCACTGAGATGAGGCAGAGGCAATACGTGGGATGGTCATGATCCCCCCCCGGCCCCCTGCTATCCACAGTTACATGTGGCCTCTGGAAGCAGATTTAAAACAAACAAGAGGAAGTACTTCTTCACACAATGTGCAGTCAACCGGTGGAATTTGTTGTGAAGGCCAAAACAAAGCTTATGCTCAAATAAATGTGTTAGTCTCTAAGGTGCCACAAGTACTCCTGTTCTTTTTGTGGATACAGACTAACAAGGTTGCTACTCTGAAAACAATAACAGGGTTCAAAAAAGAACCAGATAACTTTATGAAGGATAGGTCCATCAATCACTATTAATCAAGATGGCCAGGGATGCAACCTCATGCTCACTTGCTGACCTGGTCCAGATTCAAGCCAGTTCCTCAAAGGCATCTCTTTGTTAAAATAGTGAAACCATTAATATGTAAAAGCTGACTACTGAGCATGCACTAAAACTCTTCTGGTATTAATTTATTCATATTAGTGTTGTGATGGTTCCATGTTATGGATCAATGACAAAATGAATAGGATTTACATTGTAGATAACATGTAGATGAAGTGCACCACTTGCTAAAAAACAAATTAAAATAAATTCTGGGATTAACAGAAAATCACTCTCTTTCCCTTTCTCTTCCTGTGAAGTGTGGGGAAGAAGAACAAAGGCATTGCAAGAACTCTGCTATTCCCAGCTTGAATGAAGGAGGAGAAGCCTCATTTCCCAAGACAGAAGGCTCATTCTAATGGGGTAATTGCCTCCTTGGCTTCTCTGGACCATCCCCTGCTTCCACCCCACCCAAAGTGTCTCTTTACAAGATATGTGCCAGTCCAGCTTTGACGAAAAGGTAACATCCAGTTGCCACAATCTGTTTAATTCTCTGACTGCTGCTGTAGCTTCCATTGCAAGGCATTCAAGAGATCTTGAGCTGTCATATATGTAGCATCCCCATGGTGTACTGAGGAATCTCTGCCCTTCCCAGCTGAGATTGGGCAGAACCTACCCAAATGTTACTTTTTCAGCAAAGATGGGGGTGATAAGAATCCAGGGAAGAGAGCAGTGATTGGGGATGAGTGAAGGAGTGGAATGATGTAACTGGTTGGGATGAGAGAGAAAAGAGGATAGAAAGATTAACTCTGCACTTCTGTATTGTTTGATGCAAGGATCTGGGAGTGCTTTACAAACATTAGGTAATGGAGCGTCACAAACCCCCACAGAGGCAGGATTATGAGTCTCTTATAGATGAACAGTGCTTGTATTGGCCCAGTGTGGCTGTGTAGCAAAACAACACCTTTCCACTACACACCTGTCCCCCTGGTGCAGCTCTGTTCTTTCTCACGGGTTGTTGAGCTATGAAAGGTGGTCCAATCCCTACTGAGGACCTCATTCAACCTTATCTGCTCTGCTCCGTAGATATCTCACTAACTCCAATCCCACTTCAATCCTCACCTGCCTCCGATTTTCCCTGTCCCCTGCCTATCCTACCCCTTAGCACCGGAGGAGCTTCAAAGCCACTTGCACTTACCAGCAAGCTATGTGGATGTACCCCTCAATCACGCTGGATAGACGACATGGCAAAGCTTGTAGCAATAAGACAGGAGTTCTGGAAGCTGGGGAGGACTGAGCTGGGATGGGGGCCAAGGAAGACTCTAAACTGGAGGGGAGCTGCAAGGGAGGAAAAAAGTGGGTTCTGATCTGGTGAGCCTGGCAAGGGAAGACGTGGGCTGACTTTAGTAGGGGAATGAGGACAGAAAGAGTTTGAATATAGGAAGAAGAGCAGTGACTGAAAGAACACAAGGAATAAATCCAACAGAGGGATGGAGGAACAAAAGAAAGAGAGAGACGGGAACTATGAAAACAAATCTATAAGGGATTTAAACGTGTACAGGAGAAAAAAGATGAGGAAGGTGAATATTGTTTATTTTATTGGATTTTTATTTTACAAATGGCAGGGGGAATGGTTTGGACGATCCCGGTTATTGCTCCTTTTTTTGTCTCCAGCAGCTCCTTCATTTTGCTGCTTCTGCCTGTCTCCATCTGTCTCTTGTTTCTTCTTTTTGTCTCCATCTCTTTCTCTCCAAAGGTGGCTCAGATATAGATCTTTAGTGAATGCCTGGCAAATCATGGCCCTTAGGCCATGCCTGCCCCAACAAGCATAAACTCATATAACACTATTAAGAGGTACCTGCCTGGATTCAAAACATGGTTGAAAATGCATAACGTTGCAATTTTTATTAATGATTTTTAACATCCACAGGAATATGTGAGGTGCACTGGGTGCCAGGTTGATGCAATGTGTGCAGATGTGTTCAGGAGGAGCACCCCTCCCCCGCAGGCCCCTCACAAAAGAGGAATAGCAGGTTTGTCTGCTTCCTATCAGACATCACCTGTCTCCACTGCAGGGGTGTGTATGTGCGTGTGTGTGTATGTATGTGTCCTACAAGTTATGAGCACCACCTGAAACAACTGTGGAGCACAGGGGGAGGGGAGAGCTGGAGGCAGTTTGTCTGTGGCTGCAGCTGAGATTAGTGTGGGGGCTGTTCACACATCCCTGTGAACCCAAAGCACCAGAGCAAGCAACAGTTTCACTCTTCCCTGCCAGTGAGATCACTGCTGCCCAGGGCAGGCTCCATAGGGCAGCACAGGCTGAAGGGGAGGAAGGAGGGTGGGGTGAGAAGCCAGGCTGGGGACACCTGTGGAAGGCAGGGAGAGGCTGAGCCCAGGCTCCCAGCCCAATGGGGGCGGGGTAAGGATGCTGTGGGGAGCAGGACGGGTGGGGGGCAGGTGCTGAGGGGAGGAGGGAACAGGGGCCTGGGCACTGAGGGGAGCCAAGGCAAGGAAGGGGTAGCAGGAAGCTGGGTGAGGGAGAGGGAAGCGGGAGGTTGAGTCCTGAGGAGGGCGGGGGAGGGGGAGGGGGCTAAGTGCTGAGGGGGCAGGGGTGAGGGGAGGGGATGTGGGGGACTATGTGGGGGAGTGACTGGGGTGGGCAAGGAGGGAAGGGGGGCAGCAGAAGTGGGGGGGCTGGGCATGGAGGGAAGGGGAAGCGGGGTGAGGGAGGGTTGGGCGCAGAGGGAAGGGG